>NC_066872.1:26356870-26431870 GCF_022985175.1 Labeo rohita | reverse complement strand
CCGTGAATATCCTTGAGTGGCCCAGCCACAGCCTGGGCTTGAACCCAGTCAAATATTTCTGGAGAAACCTGAATGTGCATCTGACCCCATCCAACCTGACAGAGCTTAAAAGGTGAAGAGAAACGGAGTAGAATGGCAGATAATTGCCAAATGATGATGAGCAAAGCTTGTAGCATCATACTCAAAAGACTTAACGCTGTAATTGGTGCCAAAGGTGCTTCAGCAAAGTATTGAGCAAAGCTCAAAATAAATTTGCAAATATTTCAAACAAATTTCTTTTACATTGTCATTATGGGGTATTGTCTGTAGAATTTGGAAATAATTAATTGAATTCATTTTGGAATAAGGCTGTAACATAACAAAATGTGGAAAAAGTGAAGCGTTGTGAATACTTTCCGGATGCACTGTATATATTTTACATAAAATGTGTTTTATTCTCCATACAATTAAAGTAGACATCTCTTTAAGTGGAAGGAAGTTTCTTTGTCCACTAGTGAAGAGCAATATTTTAGGAGAACTAAAATATAGATTATAACAAACTAAATTTACTAAGCATTTAAGACAAGGATACCAAATTGCATATCCTTGCCTGAAAGGATCATGAAAATCACTTCAGTCTAGTCTGGACTGTCTTTCTTTCTTCTTAAAAAATAAAAAAGGTAATTGCGACTTTTTATTTCACAATTCTGACTTATTTTCTTGCAATTGCAAATTTACATGTTTCAATTCTGACTGTTTTTTGCGAGTTATGAAGTTAGAATTGTGAGATATAAACTTACAATTCAGACTTTTTTTCTCAGAATTGTGATATAATCTCCTTTTATGAAAACTTATCAGTCTTTTCTCCCCTCACAATTCTAACTTCATTTTTTCGCAATCGTGAGATTATATCATGTAATTCTGAGAAAAAAAGTGAGTTTATATCTTAGAGTTCTGCCTATATAACTTACAATTGCAAGTTTGTCTCACAGTTCTGAAAAAAAAAAGAAAAGTTGCAAGAACATTTTTTTCTTTTTATTCAGTGGTGGAAATGGCCTTACACAACTTCTTTATAATGTTTTATTTTTTTAACTACAGTTTAGGTAAAAAGTTTACATACACCTTGTAGAATTTGCAAAATGTTAGTTATTTTGTCATAATAAGATGGATCATACAACAAAAATGGATGTTATGTTTTATTTAGTACTGACCTGAAAAAGATATTTCACATAATAGACGTTTACATATAAACTGTAAAAAACAATTTGTTGAGTCAACTTAAAATAATTTGTAACCTGGCTGCCTTAAAATTTTATGTTCAGTCAACTCAAAAAGAGTTTATTCAACTTGAAATATTAAATTATACTAAGTGACAACTTAGATATTTGAGTAGAATCAACTTACAATTTTAAGGCAGCTGGGTTACCTACCCATCTGTTTATTTAGCAAACACAAATATCTAAGTTGTTACTTAGTACAACTTAACATTTCATGTTGAATAAACTTATTTTAGTTGACTGAACTTAAAATTTTAAGGCAGCATGGTAACAAATTATTTTAAGCTGACTCAACAAATTGTGTTTTTTATTATAGTTGAATTTATCAATGTTTAAAACAGTACTGCTTAATATTTTTGTGGATTTTTTTCCAGGATTCTTTGATGAATAGTAAGTTCAAAAAACAGCATTAATCTGAATTAGAAACCTTATTTGACATTAATAATGTCTGTTTCTTCTGATCAATTTAATGCATCCTTTTAAACATTTAAAAAGCAAAGCAGCCAACAAATGCCTAAATACTGGTTAATCCCAGGAAGAAGCACCTCATAAAGTGTGTAGAGAGAAAGAACAAAAATGTAATCTATACAGAGTAGCAATTTTTTATCAAACTAAAAACAGTTTTGATTATTTTCCCAACTTGAGCATAGAATAACAACTGTTTCCAAACATTTGACAGTGTACATGTCTTGATTATTAATCTATAATTAATTAAATGAATAGCTTTTCTGATGTCTTCAGTGGTCCATGGAATTTCCTCATTATTACAGAAGTACAAGTCCAAACATGTTGAGCTTAAAGGAACATGTTGCACTAAAATAAACTCTGAGTCACTCACCCTGCAGTGACTGTACAAGACATGTTTTCATGGCACAGTCCATTTGTCCCCTTCATAAAGAGGTAATTTCTCACAGCAAACAGGACCACCCCTAACTAGCAAGTTTCTGTGTAGTTAACGACAACCAAAAGCGTCTGTTACTCACAATGGTGAACAAAAGTCATGGCAACAGACTCACTTTACAAATGAATGTTTTCTGATGTGGATTTCACACACAGCTAGTGTATTCCCAGCATTGGGTGACTCACAGAATCATATCATAAGAGAAAGAACAGATCATCATTACTCAGTGAAAAATCAAAACTGATGAAAGTTTTTTCAGTTAGCACAATAGAATAGAATGCACAATAGTTAATTAATCAAAGGAGGAGTTAATTAACCAGTGGTGATTAAACTGATGCATTTAATATGATCATGGTGATATTACTGCATAAGCACATTACAGTTAGTGATTGATATTGATTTTGATTAATCTTTACAGTTAAACAATGTACTGAATTCAACCCGACAGGATTAGGTTAAAGTTTAATTGTATATTAAATACTAAATATCGCAAATAATCTGAAAATATATTTGTGACCTTCAACCGCAAAACCAGTCGTACGTCCCTGGTGAAAAAACCAGCATATGCTGGTAGGTATCTTTTGATGCTGGAATGCTGGTTTAGTAGGTTTTGATGCTGGTTTAAGCTGGTCCTTTGCTGGTTTATGCTGGTCCTTGACCAGCAACATGACCAGCAAAAACCAGCAAAGGACCAGCTTAAACCAGCATCAAAACATACCTACCAGCATATGCTGGTTTTTTCGCCAGGGGTAGCACCGGGTATATTTGTAGCAATAGCCAATAATATTGTATGGGTCAATTTTAACTATTTTTATGCCAAAAATAATTAGGATATTAAGTAAAGATCATGTTCCATTAAGATATGTTGTTAATTTACTACCGTAAATATATCAAAACTTAATTTTTGATTACTAGTATGCATTTCTGCTTACAATACAAAAAGCAGATAACAAATGCAGCTAATATAGCGAAATTAAAATACATTTTGGCATTACTACGACTTTGTTGTGATATTTATTTATCATGAATTTCATACATATTACCTGATGTATTAACGCGGAGCTAAAACTGGTTCAGTGTGATGCAACACTAAAATAAAGAATCAACAACTTTTTACAACAACACATGCATTCATACGAATGCTGTTATATATACAACGAATTTTACATTGCCAAACTCGGTTATTTTACTCGCATTAACCCAACAACAGTAAAACAGGAAATGTATATACTATAAATGATATAAAACTCGCCTTCCTGTGTTTGTATTGTGTAATGTTTACACCGCGCGCTTATCGCACGTGCTAGAACATTTCAAATTCAAACAGGCGCCAGTAGAGGGAGTTCGAAATGCTCAACGGTCACCAGCAGGTAAGACATGGGCACTTTCATTTTAGCTATTTTCTCACTTTCTCATATATTTATTACACATATAGAGCTGTAAATATCTGCGTAACATTGTTATGCGCTCCAACGCATAATTTTAACACCGTATGAGGCTTTAATGTCCGTTTAGTCGGCTAAAATAATGTACCTCAGTTAGCCTTGCGCTAGCGTTGGAACCGCGGCCTACTGCAGCCTCGGGTTTTCCTCAGAGTCCACAGCGGGAAACGGGCATCTGGGAGTGCGGGCGTTTATGGCGTTGTTACTATAAGTTAGCTTAGTCTCGTTGCTCAAATACGCAGTGCTCCACGTTAAGCAATACTCATGTATGTTGTGAATTCAAAACTATTATAATTAATTGACTTATAACGAAATTGATGTGTAAGTTAGTATTTCGTAAACAAACAAAACCGCGGCTTCATCATATCTAGAGAAAAGCACACCACGCACTTTTTGTTATTTGTCATATCATTTATCAGTATTAATTGTCATATTGCAAACAAATGATGTGTTAAACCACGTCGAGCGTTGCGTAAAACAATATTTACATGTTTCATGTTGACGTTACCTCAGGGGGAAAAGCATTTGAAGTTCCAGGTTTTACTAATATATGTGCAGCTAATCTGAATTGAGATATTCCCATGGATAGAGATGGCAGTTATAAATCCCGAAGACGACAAACTTGAGATTGTTGTTGTGTTTTGTGTGTACTGAGCATTTCAGAGAAATAAACATGGCACTGTCGTAGTCCAAAGACATTTTGAGCTTTACTTGAAGGACTTCCATCCATCCAATGAAGAACTTTTGGTCTTTTTGGCTTGCGTTTATTTAACTGATGAGCTAATAATCCACGAGGGTCATCGCTTTGGTCCAAACACTCCGTTATTTCACCTGTTACTGGGCTGATAAGCCCGAAATCCAAGTGCTTAGCCAGCAATGGGCGGGTGTAGTGAGACGGGACATGCCCGGACATGATCACCGACAGTCAGACAGCTCAGCAAAGCGAGTCTACCACCGCTAGGCGTCTGAAACTAGTCACGCTTAGACGTGTCATGCCCGAACCCGCCCAGGACATGATGATCGGTGCGGTGGATTCTAGCCCTGACATGCCTCTCTGCGTCTATTTAAACCATAGACCGGCTCTCAGCTGGTTCCCACTCCTCACTAACCCAGAGCTGAGCTCAAGCACTTTATGTACAGGTTGCAGAGTTTTTATAGAAGATTATTAGCTAGAATAGCCATTTTACCTCTATTTGCACAGGTAAATATTCATTCTGAAGCTTGCATGTGTAGTGAATTAACTCTAAATTGTTGTTTAAAAGTCTAACTCTGTTTGTTTTTACAGATAACTACCAATATGGCAACAGAAAGTTGTTTAAGCAGTTCTCAGATCAACAAGGTTGACAACGAAAAACTGGTAATGTAGCATTCAAGGTGTGCTTCTGTGAATTTAAGTTGTTTTATACCTTAAAATGACTGAGTGTTTATTTATTGTAACTTTAGGTAAGGCCAAAAATGCAGCTGAAAAGTTTGTTAGAGGATGCAGGTGCAGATAAAGATGTTTTCACCATGAAGGAGGTGAGGAGATCTTTCAGCAGTTTTAAGTCTATTATATTTGATATAAACTAATGTTCAAAAGTTTGGGGTTGGGAAGATATCCTATGAAGTCTTATTAAAGCTGTATTTATTTAATCAAATACAGTAGAAGTAATGTATCAAAATACTATTTAAATTTAAAAGTTTTTTTGAATATATTTAAAATGGAATTTAAGGCAAAGCTGATTTTTCAGCAGCCATTACTCCAGTCTTCAGTGTCACATAGTCCTTTAGAAAGCATTCTGATATGCTGATTTGATGCTTAAGATTTTTATTTAATTAATTAATAAGTAATAATTTTTAGTATTAATGTTAAAAACATTTTTGTGGAAACTGTGATTACAATTTTTTTTTTCAGGATGTATTCCTATGAAGTCTCCTGCTTACCAAAGCTGCATTTATTTGATCAGAAATACAGTAAAAAAAATATATTTTGAAATGTTATTTAAATTTAAAATATATTTTGTTTTATTTGAACATTTTTATGAAATTTAAATCCATGTCTGATCTTCAGCAGACATTACTTTAGTCTTCAGTGTCACATACACCTTTAGAAAACATTCTGATATGCTGATTTTTATTTTAAGAACATTTATTTTAAAAGTCTTTTGTAACATTATAAATGTATTTACTGCTAAGTTAATGCATCCTTGCTGAATTAAAGTATTTATTTCTTTAAAAAAATCTTACTGATCCCAGACTTTTGAACAGTAGTGTATGTCATACTTTATAGCTGTATATATAATTGGATTTATGCCTATTGTGTTAGTAATGCTGAACCCTAATGTGTGTTGTGTGTATAATTTTTCATACAAGCACTTATGGCAGTGACACCTATTTGACAGTTTCTGAAATAATGAGTTTATGGTCAAATGCCAGTAGTGTTTGACTTAGATGGCTAAAAATAATCCTTCTTCAGTTTTATTTGTTGCTGCTCTTTAAACCTGCATATATTTAGTGTAAATTATGTAGAGCAGTGTGTGGTGAATAATATTTAGTTACTGCCTTTGATCAGAGTTACATTTTATTTGTGGCGTTTCCATTGTTCGTTCTTAAGGTTAGGGATTTAAACAAACTCTAGCCCGAAGTATTAGGTTTCAGTTTGTGCTACAGATCAAAAACAGTTCAAATACTGCATCTTATTACTTTTATAAGTGATCAGACTAAAATAATTTAGTCTGTAGAAAAAAAAACCTAAAAGAGGGACATGAGTCATTTAGGGTGGGCATTTTTGAGTAAGAAGCCACTCAGAACAGCTTAGCAACCATATATAAAATGTGCTGACATCATGCCAGCTGCTTTTGCATGGGCATGTGCCATTATTCAGCAATTACAAAATCTAATTTTTAACTTTGATTCACTGTGTACAACATTATGTATGCCATTTTACTCTATATTTGATGTTGTTTGCAATGTTTTCATCTGTTGTCAACTTTAGTGTTATGTATGACTCATTTTTTTTTTTTATGGGTGGAAGTTGTGGTTGTGACTAACAGGAATGTATTACTCATCTATATTGAAAAAATAACCACATCTTTACCATTATTTCTGTCAGCACTCAATATTTTTCAGGAAATGGTTTCCTTGTTCATCTTAAAACAACTTTTCTTTCTGTGTTTTTAGGTTATGTTTTATTTAGGGAAGTACATCATGAGCAAGGAGTTATACGACAAGCAGCAGCAACACATTGTTCACTGCGGAGAGGATGCTCTTGGTGCCGTTCTCGGGGTGAAAAGTTTCTCAGTCAAAGAGCCCCGGTGTGTATTGACTCCCTCTAACTTCTCTAAGCCAGAGCAGCTGTAGTACAAATGTCCTCTGGGAATATCAGGGTGGGGCTTTAAAGCAGGTGCAGCTTCTGGGACATTTGAGCTACTAGCTCTAAAAGGGGTCTGTTGTCACCTGTTATTAATATCAAGTGACTGCAGAAAGCATTCGGATACCTTTGGATACAAATAAGGGGCCAGTGTAGATAAAAATCACATAAAGCATACATGTTTTATACATTTATGATGTGTAGGTGTTTTTTTAAAAATAAGAATTGAAAGTGAAATTTGCTATATGAAAATGAAACTTTCATTTGTAATTTTATCTTTTTTTTTTTTTTTTCAGAGCTCTCTTTGCAATGATCAACAGAAACCTTGTGACAGTGAAAAATCCAGGTACTATGATTATTACAATTTTTTTTTTATGTATGTTCTTATGTTATTTGTGTTAAAACTGTCTTTGTTTCCTTTTGCAGATACTCAGTCTACCTTTTCTGAACCTAGGAGTCAAAGTGAACCTGATCGAGGGCCCGGGGTAAACGTTCTTTTATGTTCACACACTTAGAACCATAGAGTATTGACCCATTCCACAGAGTTGCCCTGGTAGTGCTGTGTTTGTGCTTGAATGGGTTTTATAGAGCCCCTGCTGTGTTTGAGATTGAAGCATGACCGAAACCCCACTGTCTGTTCTAGGATACGGATTCAGACTCTCGCTCATCTACCTCACAACAGCAGCGCAGGAGGAGGAGAAGCAGTGATCCTGGTAAGCGCACAAGCCACAGAGCAAAAGACACACACCAGCTGTGTCCTGTCGAATGTGTGTATGAAAGCACACGCTTGATCAGCTGGGTTAGATGGGATTTCAGATAGAGTTGTTTATTGCAGTCTTGACGTATTTTCCTGTTTGAACAGGATGGGCTTGCCCATTTTTCTTTTTTCTTTTCTAGCCAGCTGCCTGGTACAGTTATAGTCAACTAATTAATTAATTTTAAAAATAACTGCAATTTGATACACTTGTTAACATCAGTTGGTTTGGATTAAATTTGGCATTCAGTAAAATGCCTTTTTAGATTTCATGATTTCAGGCTAGATTATTTTTAGTGGGAGTTTTGTGAAAGGTTGTGGCGACTCCTTTTTTTCAAGGACTGTTTATTTCTACTTTGTATCTTGTATCAGTCTCAACCAAAGAGCAGGGAAGACTTTCCCCTCATGATGGATCATTTGTACCATTCCTTCAGTCCTGACAGAGGATTGTATGTGGGTAAACATGTGGTACCATAATGACTGCTCTCTCTGTCACCGTAAACATCTCAAAAGGACATTGAGATCTGGAGGCTGTGCAGAATGTGCTCAGATGACTGGGACTCTTCAATGGCCCATTTTTAAACCTCAGCTATGCACACAAAGGCAGTTTGTTGAGCAAGCTGCACCAGATGCACCATTAAAACAGGGTTATTGCTCTGAGCATTGCTCCTGCTTGGCCCATAAGTGTCCAAAGTTGAGAGCCTGTAACCGGAACATCAGCAAAAAAAACTGATTTACACTAATGCGATATGTAGTATACACTTAAGCTTGTGTTTAACAAAGAAAACAAGCAGATTAGAAATGTCTGTAAAGCCCAGAGAGCAGTGTTGTTCACTTACAAAGCAACCCTTGGACTGATATGTAAGGTGGCTTGTTTTTGTGTCAAAATTATTTTTTTGTGCTTTCAATAGAGAGTACTTCAGCTGAAGACGAACCCAGAGAACGCAGGAAGAGGCACAAGTCAGACAGCTTCTCCTTGACGTTTGACGACAGCCTGTCTTGGTGCGTGATTGGCGGCCTGCACCGGGAGAGAGGGAACAGCGAGTCTTCGGACGCACAAAGCAACTCTGTGAGTAGCACCTTTTAATGTTTATTCACATTTTTTTGGTTTACCAGAAACTTCAACTTCTTTGTGCTGTCATTTGGCCCTTTCTAACCAGAGTTATGTTTGTTTTACAGGATGTAGGTATTTCTCACAGTGAGGGCAGTGATGAAAGTGAAGGCTCAGATTCTGACTCCGATAACTTTAGTGTGGAATTTGAGGTGGAGTCCATAAACTCCGATGCCTACAGTGAGAACGATGAGGATTCATTGCCAGGAGAGAATGAGGTTTCAACTTGAACTCCTGTTCTATTCAGAGAGAGATTAACTGATGACCTGACTAACCAAACCTGTTTTATAGTCCTCAACTCACTGCAATTCTGTATTTGCTTGCTCAGGTGTATGAAGTCACAATCATTGCTGAGGATGAAGATTCGTTTGATGAGGATACAGAGATAACTGAGGCAGTATGTAACCTGATGTTTTTCAAATAAGAACTGGACATTTATCTGTCAGGATTAGATTGAATTCTGAAAAGATTGGGGGTGAAAGAAAAAGCTTTTGTGAGTCTGCCAAAAAGAGCAGCTGTTTCAGAGATGCCGCAAGTTATTACATATTGTTGAAAGATTATGATGACATTTTGTTTCTGAACTTTGTCCATTGATTAATTGTACATGATACGACCAAGAATGTGTATTAAGAAATTACATTACCAGTCAAAAGTTTTTGAACCGTAAGATTTGAATGATTTAGTCTCTTCTGCTCACCAAGCCTGCATTTATTTGATCCGAAGTACAGCAAAAACAGTGGAATTTTGAAATATTTTTTTATTATTTAAAGTAACTGGTTTCTATTTGAATATATTTTAAAATGTAATTTATTCCTGTGATTTCAAAGCCAGTTTTTTGGCATCATTACTTCAGTCACATGATCCTTCAGAAATCATTCTGATACTCTGATTTTCAAAAAAAAAAAAAAACATATTTTATGTTGTTGAATACAGCTGAGTAGATATTTTTCAGAACTGAATGTTCAGAAGAACAGCATTTATCTCAAATAGTAATCTTTTGTAACATTATAAATGTCTTCATCATCACTTTTGTTCAGTTTAAAGCATCCAAGGCTCCAAGCTTTTGAATGTTATAATGTATTATGTTACAAAAGTTTTTTTTTTTTTTTTTTTTATTTTGGATAAATGCTGATCTTTGAATCTTTCTATTCATAACAGAATCTTAAAGAAAATTTTCTCATCTGTTTTAAATATTGATAATAATAAAAAGTTTCTTGAACAGCAAATCGGCATATTAGAATGATTTCTGAAGGATCATGTGACACTGAGGAGTAATGATGCTGAAAATTTAGCTTTGATCACAGGAATAAATTGCATTTTAAAATATATTCAAATAGAAAGCAGTTACTTTAAATAGAAAAAAAAATAAAGCAGAATAAGTAATATTGTGATTTTGAATGAAATAAATGCAGGCTTGGTGACCAGAAGAGGCTTCTTTAAAAACATTAAAAATCTTACTGTTCAAAAACTTATGACTTGTAGTGTACATGACATGCTGACTTTAATAGGACTATTTTTTAGACTGAAAAGTCCCACCGATTTAAACGGGCTCTTTTATTTCAAAAAATCAAGAAAATGTAATAATCTAAAGTAAAAATGTATTCACTCAGGACTACTGGAGGTGTGCTGAATGTGACAAGCTCAACCCTCCTCTTCCTCGGCATTGCAAAAGCTGCTGGAAAGTTCGACCCGGTTGGCTTCCAGAAACACACTCCAACAGGGAAAACACCTCCACTAACACTCAACCCAGCACAGAAGACACCAGCATCACCACAACTCCCAGCTCAGCCTCAGATGACAAACTGCTTCCTTGCAAACCCTCAAGCCCACTTCCAGAAACAGATGAAGGAGTGGACGTACCCGATGGCAAGTGCTCGCAATCTCCTAACGCCGCTAAAGAAGAACTTCTGTCCTCCACTCCCTCCGGCTCAATGACCGACTCTCAGACCTCGACATCACAGCCCTCAACCTCCTCTGGTGGGGGCAGCAGCCAGGAAGAGACCCCGGAGCTAGAGCGCTACAACAGCCTAGAGGCCTGCCTGCCTGCCACTTGCCTTGAGCCCTGCGTCATCTGTCAAAGTCGCCCCAAGAACGGCTGCATTGTCCACGGAAGAACTGGGCACCTTATGGCTTGCTATACTTGCGCCAAGAAACTAAAGAACCGGAACAAGTTGTGTCCGGTGTGCAGAGAGCCTATTCAGTCAGTTGTGTTGACCTACGTGAGCTGAGACACTGCAGATATACCTCCTCTCCTCACATGAAGTTCGGGATGCTTATGTTGCCTTGTCTCAGAGTTCTGAAACTTTTGATTTCAAATTCAATATTGTAATATGTTTCTTGATTAATAAATTTTATTTATGACTCAGCAAGCGAGGTTCTCGCTCACATGTGGGGTAGCAAAATAACACATCTGTGTTTTAAGGGTTGAGTTTGGGGGTTTGGAATTTAAACAACTACTTATGGACTTCTGAGATATTCTGTATACATTTTATCAGCTAATAGAAATGTTTGTAATAATTTAATTTATGTATGCTTATGTATAGGTTCATTAATTTGAGTTCTTTGCTGCACTGAAATGTGTTCCTGAGCTGTGGCTCTTGAGACACCCCTTTAAAAAAATTGTTCCTCCTCTTGAAGGAAATGCTCTTCTGCACCGTTTTCTGCTGCAAAGACTCTGTCTTATTTTGTGAGTGAGGTATAATAAATGATTATTTTCAGGCTCTTCTGCTTTTACAGTACAGGTGAAATTCTGTCTTTCTGCCTTCTCTTTTAAATTTTGTTCTTGGTTTCCTAAATGCCATATAATGTTTTTTTTTAAGAGGAGCTGATTGGCTGGTGTCAGTTTCCTATGCTGTTGTTTATTAGTACACAGCACGGTCACCCAGAGAGAGCTCTGGTTACTAGGGACCCACATTTACCTCAATATCAAGAAACGTGTTCTGACTTGTTTCTCTCTAATGGCAACCTAGCACAAACATTGACCTCCTGATTTATTATTTTTTTTTATTTTAATAATAAATGATTATAATCCCTCTTTTTTCACACCCAAGCACTTCTACAATGGGAATCTGTTGTGTAGTTGATACACAGGAGCAGCATGAACAGGTGAATCATTTGTGCATCATTTGTGCTCTTTATGGTAGTCATGAGTGTTGTGCAATATTCTTTTCAGTTTGCTTTTGAAAGAATTGTGTGTTTTGAATTTGCACAATGCATTTATATTCATTACTTCATTAAAATATCGACCTGGTTGTTTCTGCAAGACATAGTTTAAGCTTTGCATGGTTTATTAATTTGAAGTCTGCAAAATAGCACCAACATGTCAAAAAAACCTTGTTTTGCACTAATAGTTTTTGCCTTTTCTAACAGATGTTTTACAAATGAAATGCAATCAGAACTTGACTGGTGAAAGCAGATGTTTCAGACTTGAGGTATGTCTTTTTTTTTTTTTTACTGCACGCTATACTTGCACAACAGGAATTATAATCAGACTAACACTTAAAAACAAAACCAAAAGTGCTTTTTGTGGAATGAGCAATTGATGAAATAAGTTCAAGAGTAGCTATAGTCAACTCCCTTGTTACAATGGCAGCACTTATTATTACTTAATATATATATGCTTATACTTTTAGTTTGCTGTAATTTTGTCATAAATTGATTCTCGTACCCTTGTTCTTTGATGGATGTTTTATAAATGCTACTTACATTTTTAAAAATTCTCTAATAAAAATTTATGAAAAAAGTATTTGCCTTGTGCCAACAGCTGCTGACTATGTAAATTGCTAAATATGTAATTTTTAACATTGCTTCAAGTTTGTTCCAGGAAACTGACTGAAGATCTTGTATGTATCCAGAATCTCACCATATCTGTTGCTTGGAATATAATTATAGTTCCAACCTCAATTCCCTGAGTAGAAGATTGACTTTTAATTGCTATTTAAAGCACGTAATTAAAATACTTTAGCGAAATTAGCCTTTTTTTTTCCTGATAATTTTTTTTTATTAGGCTGCATCCGTAGGCATTTGACGGTTATACAATTTAATTGTGCTGAACTTTCAACTTCAAGGCATTTCAAAGAAAATGTTACACTGACAGACTTTCAATTAAGTTAATATTATGAGATGACTTTAATTTTGGTGTGAAAGAAAAATACTGTTAAAAAAAATGTGTGGTCAGCTGTTTTCTATTTTCAATATATTTAAAATGCAATTTATTCATATGATGCAAAGTTGAATTTTCAGCATCATTACTTCAGTCTCCAGAGTCACATGCTCCTTCAGAAGTCATTCTAATATGCTGATTTGGAGCAGAAGACACATTTTTTATTAACAATGTTAAAGACAGTTGCAAAATATTTCTGTGGATTTTTTTCTAGCAATTATTTCCCAGATGTCTGTTAAAGATCACTTGATCTAGAAAACATTTGCCGTGTACAAACATCTGACAGACGTCTGTAAGATGTTAGTTTTAAATCATAAACATCTTAAAGACATATAATAGACATGTATTTGACGTCTGATAGGAAACGTATAGACGTATTGCAGGTGAGCAAACATTAAAAAATACATCTTCCAGATGTAAATGCAGACGTCAAATAGACATCTCTGTGATGTATGTGTGCTCTCGGGGTTGGTGAATAGAAATATCAAAGAAATGAATTTCCTGTAACAATGTTAAACATTTTACTGTTGCTTTTAATCAGTTTAATGCAGCCTTGCTTGCTTTATTTATTTACGTATTTATTTTTTAATAAATGTGTTTTGTCTTGACTATCTTTTCAATGTCCCACATTGGAATTTTCAAAAATATCTGTTTATGCAATTTTTGTGCAATCTCCCATCTGCAGCTTGTACATGAGAGTCTGCCATTATTACTTTTAGTATCTTTACAGCAGCATGTATTATTCTGTTATTGTGCTATCTGCCAACTAACAGATATTACATCATAAACAGCTTTTCAGCCATTATATCTCGTTAGAGAGCCTTTAATCTGACAGTTCAGTTTAGATCAAGAGCAAAAACAACTGTGCAGGAATGAATTTCATCATTGTGTGCTCATCTAAAATGCTTTTAAAACTGAAATAAGGCTCCACAATTGGGAACACGAACTTGTTATCTGCTATATGCAACACCATAAACCATAAATGTTCATATGCAGAGCATCCATAAAGTATTCAAACACCTTCATTTAGTGTGTGTGTGTGTGTGTGCGTGTCCCAATCCTATTACCTCAGGACAAATTCACTGCACTACAGCACTTCCTCTTTTAAAAGTCTGCCTCAGTGAATTTTTAGGACATTTTGGGGTTACAGGGAGGAGAAATCTTAATAAAATAATAAAAACCCTGGCGGCTATATGTCACTCATATTTTTTAGAGCGCTTGTAGGTCCACAGCGCGACAAAAGCATTTTCTGGAAGTGATGCAAATGAATCTTTCATGTGCGCTCGTATCCTGTGACACATGGACGCTGTCAGCCTGCCAGAGTTTTCTTGCTAGCAAATGTCATTCAAATCTCTGAGACGCTACGTTTCAAATATTAACTCGTCTCCAGTTTCTGAAGACGACCTTCAATTATTTTCGCGCTTTGATTCCTCAGGTCTCTTCATTAGCCTATTCCAGGGGTGCTCAACCCTGTTCCTGAAGATCTACCTTCCTGCATAGTTTAGTTCCAGCCTTGACCAAACACACCTGTCTGTAATTATCAAGTGCTCCTTCAGATCCTTATTAGTTGGTTTAGGTGTGTTTGATCAGGGTTGGAGCTGAACTTTGCAGGAAAGTAGATCTCCAGGAACAGGGTTGAGCACCCCTGGCCTATTCCATCCCGCAGTCGCTGAGGTAAAGTAATAAAGCTCGCCAGCGATATATACGCTAAGTTTTGGAACATTTATAAGGTTGTACATCAATAATGCGCGGACCATCTAAATGCAACTGCAGGATATGACTTGTTTTATATTCTATGAGGTGCCTGACTTTACAAAGTTGAACTTTGAAACGAGGAGTACGAGTTACACCTCAAGAGGGCACTGTGACACTTCGTTCTCATACCACATATACATTCTCATTAGTAGTCCACCCTAGCACAATAATTTGTGCCTCCTATTTGAATGCATTAGTATAATCAATAAGTAATTAAAACAACGTAGTATATTTTCACATGGCAATTAATGAATCATCTTTTTTCATTATTTATGAACCGGATTGTTTATTTCCTGAAAAGTGATGGAAATCTTTTCTTCAGCGAAAGCTGGTTTCAAAAGGTAAAGCTCAGTTCCTCTGTCAGTCAAACAGCTGAACCTTTGTCTGAAGGTAAAACAGTTCAAAGGGAATAAGTAACTCATATGATATATAGATGGCATGCATATGGATGGTTCTTCCTTTGCTCTTTGAGTGTGTATCTGACTGTGATGATGATGATGTTGGGTGGAAAGGGGGAGTGTGTGTGCGTGTGTGTGTGTGTGTGTGTGTGAAATGAAAAGGCTAATCTCTCTGTTCCTCTAAACATATTGGGAACCCAAATCCATAATCCTTATAAATAAAACCAACTGTGTTGGAAAATTGGTTAGTTTTTTTACGTCTGTATATTTGAAAGTTAATTTCGCATCTATAACTCGTATGAAACATACAAGTACCGTAATTTAAACTATAGTGTGCAATCCATTTGTTGTATTCTGCAACAAGGACAATGATAAAATGTTGGCACAGTTATGATACACAGCCGAAAAAATAAAACGCAGCAGTCATTGGACTGAAATAAAAGGCTTTGTTGTTGAAATGACTATAAAGAAAAACAGACAGACATTCTTTATTTATCCCTGGAGTGAAATTCATGGCATTTGTCAGAGGAAAACAAAACGGCACAACAACAAATCAACAGAAAAATAACTGTTTGTGAATGCCGAACAGCCATGCGTTAGTATCTTGGTTGACAGGCTCACTACACGTGCGACTGAGCTTTTAAATCCGCAGTTATCGCATTCTTACAGAAGGGGCGGATGAACTTCTTGGCCACGGGCAGGCCGAGGGTCACGTCTCCAGATCAGCCTGACGTGTCGGCCTTGTTCTGGTTCGGTCACTTGTATACAACTGGATCCTTGACAGTCATTTGTCCTGTTTGTCAGCTTAAGCGTTTGTTACAGTCAGGAAACAGTGGGGCTGTTTATATGCTGGTGTCTGGAAACACTGACATGTGATGTGCCAGCCTGCAGCATGCCAACAGCTCCCGTCATTTGCTTCTGGTGATAGGCAGTTTACTGTGTGTCCCTATTATGCATGTTTTTTGTGGGGTTGCTTTTTATACGAGGCCAACCTGATCAGAGGTTGTTGCGTAACTGTGCTCATGGGCTACGAGTACTATTATACTAGCAAGCTGCAGTGCTTCCATGCAAAGCTCTTGGAGTTTGAGAGCAAACTGATTTTGTTAGAGTACACAAGCGATTACATTATTATTCTCATTTCAGAAAATACGGCTTCTCTCTCTGTATAAATTATGCATAATAGTTACTCATTGATGCCCTTTTTTGTATGCAGTCTGTATGACTATACTGTATATACTTCCTGTAGCGCTCTACAAATTTTATAGCCACCTTGAATCAAATTCAGAAGAACAAAAGTAGACAGCATTCATGGTTATAAATATTTTATAAACAAATTAGGCAAATTTATATGTAAGAGTCCTCAAGGGAGTCTTCAAGGGAGACGAAGCGCCCTCAAAAATATAATCACTACACAAAAGTAAAAAAATGAAATTAAATAATACAAAAAATGTAATTTTACAAGAAATTGCAAGCAAAAAGCTGCATTTTGGAGATACAAAGTCATATTGTACAATATACAGCCACGTGACTGAAAGACTGAATTACTTTCTTTTTTTCTTTGAGGCAGAAACACAGCTAGAAGAAAAGTACTGTAGATCACTTACTTTTCTAAAGTCTCACTATACAGCGGCATGTTTCAGAAGGATGCAGCATCTCCTTTGTTTTTTCCGTTTTGTTCTCACTGAGCTCCTTCAGCATGACAGCATTTTTAAAGAAACATATGTAGGAATGATAGACGACAGAATGATAGATAGACAGAATGATAGATAGATAGATAGATAGATAGATAGATGGAATAACAGAATGATGGATAGATGAATAAATAGATGGGTGGATAGATATAATGATGGATGAATGGATGCATGGATAGAATGACAGAACGATGGAATGATAGAATGATAGAACGATAGAACAATAGATAGATAGAAAAACAGAATGATGGATAGATGAATAAATGGATGGGTGGATAGATATAATGGTGGATGAATGGATGGATAGAATGACAGAACGATGGAACAATAGAACGATAGATAGAATGATAGATAGATAGATAGAACGATAGATAGATAGAATAACAATGATGGATAGATAAATAAATAGATGGGTGGATAGATATAATGATGGATGAATGGATGCATGGATAGAATGACAGAATGATGGAATGATAGAATGATAGAACGATAGAACAATAGATAAATAGATAGATAGATAGAAAAACAGAATGATGGATAGATGAATAAATGGATGGGTGGATAGATATAATGATGGATGAATGGATGCATGGATAGAATGACAGAATGATGGAATGATAGAATGATAGAACGATAGAACGATAGAACAATAGATAAATAGATAGATAGATAGAAAAACAGAATGATGGATAGATGAATAAATGGATGGGTGGATAGATATAATGATGGATGGATAGAATGACAGAATGATGGAACAATAGAAAGATAGAACGATAGATAGAATGATAGAACGATAGATAGAACAATAGATAGATAGATAGATAGAATAACAGAATGATGGATAGATAAATAAATGGATGGGTGGATACATGAATAGAATGACAACGATGGATAGATGGAATAAAAAAACAGAATGACAGAATGATAGAAGTCTAATGATAGAATGAGATCAGGATAGGCAGATGGATAGAGTGAGAGAATGAGATAGATGACAGAATGATAGACAATAATAGAACAATGGATGGATGGGTGCATGGGTGCATGGGTGGGATAGATAGATAGATATAATGACAGAACGATAGAAGGATGGATGGAATAACAACAACAGAATGACAGAATGATGAATGATGGATAGAGTGACAGAACGAGACCGAATAATAGAACGACAGAATGACAGAACGATAGATAGATGTAATAACAATAATAGAATGACAGATGGATGGATGGATAGATAAATGGATGGGTGGATACATAGAATGATGGATGGATGGATGGATGGATAGAATAAAAAAATAATAGAATGACTAAATGATGGATGGATGGATGGAATAAGAACAACAGAATGACAATTCTGATGACAGATAGATAGATGGATAGATAGATAGATTCTATCCATCATTCTGTAATTCTATCTGTCCATCCATCTATCATTATTTCTATCATTCTGTCATTCTATCTAGCATCCATCAATCCTTAGTTCTATTATTCTATTGACAATGGCTGGATGGATAGAGTGACAGAACGAGACCGAATAACAGAACGACAGAATGACAGAACAGTAGATGTATAGATAGATATAATGACAGAACAATAGAAGGATGGATGGATGGATGGAAGGAAGGAATAACAACAACAGAATGAGAGAACGATGGATAGAGTGACAGAACGAGACGGAATAATAGAACGACAGTATGACAGAATGACATAATGACAGAATGATAGCACGGTGGATGGATGGATGAGTGAACAGATAGAATGACAGAACGATAAGAATAATAGAATGATGGACGGATGGATGGATGGACAAACGGATGTAAGGATGGGAGGGTGGGTGTATAGATAGAATGACGAATGGATAAAATAACGGTTGAATGGGTGGATAGTTAGAATGTTAAAATGATGGATGGATGAATGGAAGGATAGAATTACATAACGGTAGAAAGAATAATAGAATGATGGTTGGATGTATGGTTGGGTGCGTGGATGGATGGAAGGGAGGGAGAATGGGTGGGTGGACAGAAGAAATGACAGAACGATAGATAGAATGATAGAACAGTGGATGGATGAATGGAAGGATAGAATGACAACGATAGAATGATAGCACAGTGGATGGATGGATTTATGGACGGAAGGGTGGGTGGGTGGATAGAATGATGGATGGATAAAACAATGGATGGGTGGGTGGATAGATAGAATGAGAAAACAATGTTTAGAATGATAGAAAAATGGATGAATGAATGGAAGAAGAGAATGACATGATAAAAAGAATGACAGAACGATGGATGGATGGATAGATGGGTGAATAGACAGAATGACAACGAACAATGGATGGATGATGGATAGAATAACAGAATGATAGATCGATGAATAGATGGATGGATGGACAGATAGAACGACAGTATGACAGAACAGTAGATGGTACTGTAGAAACATGCATCCATACATAATGTACTTTAAATCACAAAATTCCATTTTGTGCTCATTGAGCTCCTTAAGCATGACAGAAATGTTTAAGAAACATGTTTGTAGGAACAGTCTTGGATAAGAGAGTTTGTTCAAAGTGCGAGTAATGATAAACAGTGATGCTAGTCTTAACAAACACCACTCATTAGTCTTTGCTAGATTAGAGGGTAACCATGAAGCAACGGAGCGCTATATGGAAACAGCCTGGCAATTTCACGGCTGGACTGTTTTATAGTGTTTCTCCTATACCGAACCAGTACATTGTAAGTAGAGCTCGGGATGTTAAAGTCGAGAGGCGTCTTTTATACAAACATTCTGTGTATTACTGCTATCAAGGCAGGAAAATGGGGTCTCTTACAATATTGTGTTATCCTCATTTCATTCTTGTTCCCCTCACTTGGCAAACTTTCCACATTTTCTTTTATCTGTTTTGACAGTTACCAGTAACAGGATGAAAGGACTCAAAACAAATTGTCTTCGCATCCATTTCTTGTTTATTTACGTACATCAGCAAACAAGCTGACAGTTAATTTTCCAGAGCAGAAACTGCTTGCATAAACATATTGATATTGCTAGGCAATTAAAGGGCACGTCCAAACTTCATTGCCTTCTGATTAGTGCGTAATAGCAAAAGCCAAATAAATTCACTTTGAATGATAGAACAATGAGCAGATGGGTAGATAGAATAACTGATTGATAGACAGAATGATATAATGATGGATGGGTGGGTAAATAGATGGATAGATAGAATAACAATGACAGAAAGAATGATGGAATGATGGATGGGTGGATGGGTGAACAGAATGACATGATAGAGTGATGGATAAATGATGGATAGATTAACAATGATAGAAAGATTGATGGAAGGATGGGTGAATAGAGTGATAGAATGATAGATGGATAGATGGAAGGATAGACAGAATGACATAATGACAGAATGATAGCACGGTGGATGGATGGATGAGTGAACAGATAGAATGACAGAACGATAAGAATAATAGAATGATGGACGGATGGATGGATGGACGAACGGATGTAAGGATGGGAGGGTGGGTGTATAGATAGAATGACGAATGGATAGAATAACGGTTGAATGGTGGATAGTTAGAATGTTAAAATGATGGATGGATGAATGGAAAGATAGAATTACATAACGGTAGAAAGAATAATAGAACGATGGTAGGATGTATGGTTGGATGCGTGGATGGATGGAAGGGAGGGAGAATGGGTGGGTGGACAGAAGAAATGATAGAACGATAGATAGAATGATAGAACAGTGGATGGATGAATGGAAGGATAGAATGACATAACGATAGAATGATAGCACAGTGGATGGATGGATTTATGGACGGAAGGGTGGGTGGGTGGATAGAATGATGAATGGATAAAACAATGGATGGGTGGGTGGATAGATAGAATGAGAAAACAATGTTTAGAATGATAGAAAAATGGATGAATGAATGGAAGGAGAGAATGACATGATAAAAAGAATGACAGAACGATGGATGGATGGATAGATGGGTGAATAGACAGAATGACAACGAACAATGGATGGATGATGGATAGAATAACAGAATGATAGATGGATGAATAGATGGATGGATGGACAGATAGAATGACAGAATATTGGACAGAATGATAGAACTAAGGATGAATTGATGAATGATGTATGGAATGACAAAATGATAGGAATAATGATAGATGGATGGACAGATGATATGACATTGATGGATAGAATGATAGTGTGATGATGGATTCATGGATGGATGGATGGGTGAATAGATAGAATGATGAAATGATAAACAGAAAGATAGAACTAAGGATTGATGGATGATGGATAAAATGACAAAGATTGATAGAACGATGGGCGGATGGATGGGTGAAGAGATAGAATAACAGAATGACAGAACAATGAATGGATGGATGGTAGGATGGTAGTGTGGGTGGTGTGTTGATTAGATAGAACGATGGATAGATAGATTCAAAGAATGATAAAATGATGAACGAATTTGTGGATAGGATGACAGAACGATAGAATGATAGAACGATGGATGGATGGATGGATGGAAGGACAGAATGACATGATAGAAAAAATGACTGAACAATGGATGGGTAGGTGGATAGAATGATGGATGTATGGATAGATGGGTGAATAGAGAGAATGATAAATAGAGTGATAGAAAAAATGATTGAATAATGGATGAATGATGGATAGAATGATAGAACAATGGATGGATGGATGGGTGTGTGGGTGGTAGGCTGGTTAGACAGAAAGATGGATAGATGGATGGATAGAATCAGAAGGATAGAATGATGAATGGACAGATGGATAGAATGACAGAGTGACAGAATGATAGAACAATGGATGGGTGGGTGCATGGGTGGGATAGATAGATAGATAGATAGATAGATAGATAGATAGATAGATAGATAGACGTTAAAGTCCAGGTATAAGTCAAAGACTTTTTACTCTGTTCAGTTTGGAAACTAAAAATGGGTTAGAGGGAACAATGACCATCTCCAATAGTCTCTCAAAATCCTCTGGGAAAAAATAAGATAGACAGACAGACCGATAGATACACAATATGGGTAGCTGTATTTTTATTTAGACATGTTTTTTCCCTACCACAGCACAATCAGAATAGACCCGTGACCCACCATTAGAGAACATCTGCTGGATCATGTTCTGACTCAAAACTCCCTCATGGCTTTCCACTTAGAGCCTATGATTTATTGAATAAGAGGGACGATAAATCATTAAACCACGGCTGCTTTACATATGCTTGCTCAGTGTTCTCAAGAATAGCAGATGTGTGGATTACGCAGCCTGTCCAATGAGAGATTACATTATGCAACCAGTAAAAATCTGCTCTCTCCACCAGCATCGCGTTCCCTCCGAAACATCTCATTTGACTTAGTAGAGGCTTTAGTTCTTCTGAAGAGAAAATCAATTTCCTGCGTGCAGCCCGTTGGACTCACCTGCTTTAATTTGCTTTTGACTATGACGCTCAGCACAACAGGTGCAGCAGCAGTTTGCTGACATATATGAGGGGATAAAAAAGCTTGTACAGACTCAGATACTCAAAGGTTACTAAAGCTTCAAAGAAACAAACAAGAGTAGTGAGCAGAACAAAAGATCAAATCACAAATGGAGCTCTCAACCACCAGATATGTGTTATGATGTAGACTTCTAGAAAAGGATTTGGACCTGGAACAGTGAGTCTCATTTACTAATAACTGCGTGGATTTTTTTTGTATTTATATGCACAGGAGAGCTCCGAAAATTTCTGTGATTCACAACATGTCCATACATGCATAATTTGCTCTTAACCTCGTTCTAATGTTAATGAATTTGAGTATGTGCGACTGCAGTAATTTGCATTAACTTGCCTAAACCATCTCCATATTAGGGTTTTCCACACAACCTTTTACAGCCTTTCGTCTCTCTCAACAAACGTAATGACATTCTCTCAAGACATGCTCGTCTAAGATCCTCGAGCTACGGCAAGTGTCCTAGATTACAGACCTCTTATTAACCAGCTGTACGTGCATCTGTGTTTTTAAAAAGAGGAACTTCGCAGCTTGAGCTAAATTTGTGGGTTAGTCAATGAGACCTAATTTAGTGGTCACTATTCAAGGATATTTGACCTCAGAATGCTGTAAATGGCAACTTGATCTCATGACGAAAACATACCTGTGGGAATTTTTCGCAAGATGCTAAATACGTACCACGTATGTATGTTTCGTGACATATTTGATGTGAAATGTCCACTGAGTGGCGCTTAAAGAGGGTTCGTTTTTTTCCCCGGAATGGATGAATGTACATATGGTACAATTTATGTGACATTGGTTTTGTACGTGTCCCCACTGTTCTGATTTGTCCGAAATGTCCATCGAGTGGTGCTATATCTCTAATGCTTGTGACATTTTAAAATAACGTACCATCTGCACTACACGTAAACCCACCCGATAGTATGAACAAAAGCAAATGTGAAAAGCAAGCTCTCAGCTCTTTCATCGTAAGTCATGTTTTTCACAGGATTCGTACCCAAAGATTCCACGTTCAAAGTCCAATTCCCTATCGGCTGAGCTACCGAGCAAGCTTGTTATGTCCGGAAAGCGAAACTTATGGAATAATTACAAGTGCTCGCTGTTATACCACCTCTAGTGTTCATTTCTGTTGGAAACTGCAGTGATATGTTCCTATTGGTACGTATTACGCATCTTGCGAAAAAGTTCCCACAGGTTTTCGTCATGAGATCAGGCAGGAAGTATTCCAGAAAGTCAAGCTAATGTTATTCCAACTTGATCTTGATGCTGTTCTCCTCACATTTACAGTTCCTTGAGTTGTTCTTTTATCCCAATATTCTGTCGCAGTGGAATTAAAATTTCTTTCTGCGTTTATAGTCCCTCGTGTAATAGGGTCATTTAGAAATGTGGAATGCATTTTTATGTCCGTTCTTATCATCTGTTTTAGTTGTAGGCTCAGCGGGTGCCTGGTTGAAGAGATAATGGTAATTGACAGTAACTGGAGCACTCTGTCATTTGGACACGAATCCTCATGAGGATTGTGGAAGAACTTGGAAAGTGGCGCTTTCATTCATTTGTTCTCGGTAAGGACGGAATTACAATGGACCATCAGTGTGTGACTTTAAAAGGTTGGGCGCTTTGTAGAAGCGCCTGGGAGGAAAAGCAGTTAAATAGTCCTCAAATGGACAGACATTCCCTGTCTCTCATTTTCTGTAGCTTCTCATTAGATGAAGGGTTTGTCAAAGCAATATCGCCCTCGAGTGCACGGGTAGGGCAGAGTGGAAATGCCTGTCAAATCAAAGTTGGAAGATTGGACAGCCATTAATTTACCTCAGGCTGCTCTGTATGCTTCACTTTGAAGTCCATAAACAACACCCTGGAGTTACACGACTGAAAAATGTCTCAGCGTTCCCCCATTCGCACTAGCTGGTGTATGACATCCTGAAGGGAAGACTGAAGTGATGGAGGCACTCCTTTGATTCCCAAAACTGTTTTCCACTTGCACGCATTCTCTTTCATCAATGACTTTAAAGGAAGTGCGAGCTCAAAACAATGCGCTGGCTCGGTTTGCTTCAGTTGAGATTTGTCTCATGCTTCCTGATGAAAATGGGCACGGAGTCTCCTTTTAGGGATTTTTGTAGCACTTTCTGTGTCCAGTGGGCGTTTTAAGTCCCAGTTTGAGCAGATGGCGTGTGAATCCATTTATCGAGTTTTATATCCGTGTTTTTGGCAGTCTGGCTGTATGGATGTTTGTTAGCGTGATGTATGCCGGTCTGGCTGCGATGTGAAGGTCAGGCTCCTGTCTGCATCCAATCTCATTTATAGCTTTGTCACAAAACTGATTTCAAAGAAATCAAACGTCATGTTCCATTTGTCATAGACTGGTTAGAGTTAGCCTACATTTTTCTGACTAGTGTTTCACAACAGCAGAGCTGGGTAGATTACTTAAAAATCGTAGTCTGTTACTGATTCCAAATTACATGACAAAAATTATAGTTAGTAACGTAATCCATTACCCATGTAAGGTTATATAATCAGATTACTTTTTATTTACCTTTGGATTACTTTTAGAAAGGAGCTTTAAAAGACGAAAGAAGGAATTAGGGAGATTCAATACATTTGTGTGAATAATATGTAATCATGTAATCAATAAAAAACAATCTGTAGTCTGATTACAAGTATTTTAAAATGCAATTACTAAAATTACAAGTGCTTCATTTTTGGAATCGGATTACTAATAATTACGTAATAATTACTCTAGACTGGACAAGACCAAACCTGGTCATTGACAAGACGAAGTGCAACTTACACTGTAAAAAACAATTTGTTGAGTCAACTTAAAATAATTTGTAACCTGGCTGCCTTAAAATTTTAAGTTCAGTCAACTCAAAAAAATTAAAATGTTAAATTATACTAAGTGACAGCTTATATATTTGAGTTGAATCAACTTAAAATTTTAAGTTGTTACTTAGAACAACTTAACATTTCAAGCTGACTAAACTTATTTGAGTTGACTGAACTTTTTAAGGCAAAATTTTAAGGCAGCAGGGTAACAAATTATTTTAAGCTGACTCAACAAATTGCGTTTTTTATTTTTTACAGTGTACTCCTACTCTCCACCATATATTTATGGCTACCTGATCTCATGACTAAAACGTACCTATGGAAACTTTTCTGCAAGACGCGAAATACGTACCAATAAGTACATATCACTGCAGTTTCCAACAGAAATGAACCACTTTCGTACACAGTTATGATTACAACTCTATATGTTTTGCTTTCTGCATGTAAAAAGCCTGCTCGGTAGCTCAGCCGGCTTGAAATAGGACTTAAAATGTGGAATCCTTGACAATTCCTGTGAAAAACATGACTTATGATGAAAAAGCTGAAAAATGAGATCAAAAAATGATCTAAAACGGCATGCTTGCGATTGTGTTTTTACGTCACTTCGTCACATAGTTTTTGTTAAAATAAATAAGAATAAATAATAAAATAATAATATTAAAATAATTTGTTACCCCACTGCCTTAACATTTTTAGTTTAGTCAACTAAAATAAATAAGTTGTCACTTAAATGAACATTAAGTAACTTAACATTTCAAGTTGACTAAATTTTTTTTAAGTTTTGCGTCTTGCAAAAAAGTTCCCACAGGTATGTTTTCATCATGAGATCAGGTTGTTTTATGGTGTCAGATTGCTGGCTATGGGCTCCATTGACCCAACAACGTTTCCTTTAGCAAGTCCCACTAATTAGCACACACCAATTAGCGAATGTGCAAATTCATTCATCTTGCCACTAACTGTTGGGAAACACAGAGCTTAGAGCATCCAAGCAGAGTAGATTCGCAGTGATCAAGCAAAGTGCACTCGCTTGCCGCTGTTTATGTTGTGTACATTGATGCTGTTATTTCACAGCGCTCTTATGAAAGCATTTCACCTTATGTTAGCGATCTGAACCTCACTGCGAGTTAAAGAGCTGATCTGGGAACAGAAGAGCAGATTCAAAAGCATTCTTGTGAGCCACTTAGTCACAGCAGGACTCCATAATCATTAGTCATGGTGAATCCAACAAGACAATTGTTTACAGAGCAACAGAAGAACGACACTTAGCTAAGAGGCAGCTCTTTGCGCGTTCCAATTACCTCGCAGCTAGAACAGCTCTTGGTACAAGCTCCAAACAAGAGAGCCTCAGAAGAACTAGATGAGTTGTGAAAGTGGCTGTCGGCCCTGTAAGGGGCATCGAGGCAATGATTAACAAGCACGGCACCACCTGAAGTCAACGCATTTCATTGCAGGAAGCAACTGGGACTGGGTTGACTAACTCTACAAGACCGCCCCCCACTTGTCGAAAGAGGAAAACATGTCACTTGCCTTGACCGGAGCACTCCACCAAAGAGCACCCGAATAATTCACCTTGGATCCCAAAGCACACTGCAATCCACAACGAGATATTTACCTATTCAACCTTAGCCGCTGTCGCACACAATAAACGCCCCTCTGGGGAAATAACACTGAATGTGCATCTACTCTCCATTCTTCTTGCGACAGCCTTGACAGATCAAATAGAAGGGCAGATCTTTCACTCTTACAAAGTTAGCATCCAAAACACTTTCGAAGAACAACTTGCAGGCGGAATATCAATAGAGTTTTTTGTTGTTTGCGAATCCAACCTCAGTTCAAATCCTTTGGGTCAGCCTACCGTATTCTCCCCGTGTTTTGATGGACAGCGCGTTTGGTGCAAGCCAATTTGTGTTTGAGTCGAAGTTGACGGTTTGTCATATAAAGTTACTTTTGTAGCCCGGTGTGGCCTTGTTGCTAGAACTACCGTGGACCCAAGGATCACACAAATTAGCTCCTGTGGCACCTCGTGGGAAATCCCAGACCGCCTCTACCTCAGACTGATTGATACCTGATGGCTAAATTGGGTTGTCTGTCAAACTGATTTCCACAATTACTCTCAGGTCTCAGGATACAAAAAGCATACGGTATGTTGCTGAATGTTTAAAGTATTTTCCTGGAGAAGTTAATGAAAACTCTCTCAAACTGTTCCAGAAGGTCTATTCAGGAATACCATCTGCCTAATTGCAGCAATTAGCTGGATATCACATTGCTTTAAATACACCTGATGTCACTATGTGCCCTTGTTTAAATTGTAAGATAAAGTTGTAGTTTAAGTGTGTAATTATTAGTGCTAGTTGCTAAGGCAAGTTCTTCAGAGCGTAACTTGTGATTTAGACATGAATGAACTGATTGATTGTTGAAAACAGGTGTACTGTTACTTTTGTGTTAATGGCTATTACTACATGATCAGACTTATGATTTTACTTGGTGGCTGTCTGAACAGATTTGCCAAAAAAAAAATCCCTTGCAAACTTGGTTTCAGAGAAAAACTAGGCTTCACTCACTAAATGACACAAGATCACATACTACCAGAGATGCCAGAGTTGTTGTTGAAAATTGGGAAAAAACACATTTGGATGCAGACTTGGGTGAGCAGACATAGTCAGTATGGCCTGCACAGGTAAAAACTGAAGCTGAAGGTGAGAGGCATTAAGTCTTTTAAATAAGGTGTCAAACTCTCCAAATTTAGAGCTTATTGTAAGTGGCACGTTATTTTCGAATGCAATTAAGCATTAATATTTTAGCACCACTCATAAAATGTTTCATTTCCAAACTTCCACAATACGTACAACAAACAGTGTAATAAAATCTTCATCTGTTTTGGATGAAACTGAACAAACTTTTAGCACCACTCACTGGTCATTTCACTTTGAAAGCATCGTGAAAAGAATAAGCATCTTTACTGACCCTTTGCAAAAACCCACCCTCCTTGTTCTCACGCAGTGAAAAATACATCGTGGAGCAAAGAGGAAACTGACAACACGCCACCAGACAAGACAGAGCAGGTTACTTCTGGTATGGAACAAGGGCTCAGCTTTAAAATGTTGTCAAGTTAATCTCCCGAAGTTATTCTACTCCCCTGTCTGATTTGCTTTTTGGACAGAATGGCAGATTTCACATTATAATTAGTCAGATTGCCTGCCAATCAAGCTGTTTGTGAATGGTCAATTAGGGATGCATGATATTATCAGAACATTATCGGAATTGGACGATAATGGCTTAAAATGTAAACATTAGCATTGACCCGATATAAAAAAATGTGCCGTTATGCCTTTCCGATAAGACGAATAACTCGTGTGCCCAGGGTGTGCTTCAACAGAACTTCCTCTGGTAAGAGGTTTCATTTACTTAGGGGGCGCCATTGGCCAATATGTAATAGAATTAAAGTAAAATACACAAATAATATTTAGATTGCATTTCTGATTAAATAAAGCAGTAATTAATGTCATAAAATCACACGTTTTGATTTTAAGGTAAGAAACTATATATATATATATATATATATATATATATATATATATAAATGATCCCATCAAGTGGTAAGTGAAAATTCATATACTGTAATGTAACAGGCTACTGCTAGCAAACAGCTAACCATGTCCCTTTAGTTGCTTGCGTTATTTTATTAGAACGTGTTATTTATTTTCATCAATACAGACACCAACCCATCCCCGCCCCCCAATGTCATCGTCCATCACCATGTTTCACTGTAGAGATAGTCCGATGCCAATTTGGTAGACATCGCCCAACCCTAATATATATATTAGGGTATTGCATTTTTGCCAATAGCCAATGTTAATACAGTATATTTCCTTTTGTTACGAAACAACACCAAGTCTCTCCTGTGCGGAGATCATAAACAAATAATTTTTTAGTTTTGTCTAATTTTTTGCAAAAACGTATTTGTTAGAATTAAATAAGCAATAATGAAACTGATTTCTCTTTTATAATGATGTATATTGAAATAACAGTAAATAAAAGTAATAAAAGTAAAACTCACCTACCTGTAGCTTTCTAGTAACCCTTCAGACCTTGATTAGCTTGTTCAGGTGCGTTTGATTAGGGTTGAATATATATATACATTAGAGTAATATATATATTACTCTAATGTTAAATGTGGCTAAAGTAAAAAGGCTCGTCACTCCACAGAGAGAACAGAGGGGCGGGGCGAGCAGAGCTCATTAACATTTAAAGCAACCTCGACCAGAACAAGATGATTTTAACAGAGCTGATTTTGGCAAGGTCAAAAGGGTGTTGTTTTACACTACCATTGAGAAATTTTAACCAAAGTATATTATAGACTTTTCATTAAGACCCTAAAGAATCTCAACTTGTGGAAAATGGGCATCCGATGACCCCTTAAATACATCTTTGCAAAGCTTTTAAAGTACTCACATTATAAAAGGATTTTACTATTGTTTGTTTTATTCTAACAAGAACATTTTTGTTAAAAACTAACCAAAATTAAAGATAATTTGTTTATAATATCTGCAGAGGGGAGACTTGGTGTTGTTTACAAACAAAAGGAAATATCTTGGTATCGGCTATCGGCCAAAGTGAGTTGAAAAACATCATCATATCGGATATTGGCAGAAATTCAATATGGTGCATCTGTAATCTTAATACAATTTTACAGAAATGTTGCCACAGGCACATTTTCCAATGAGAAGGGGTGGTATTTCTGCAGTTTTTAAGTAGGTATAAATGCATATGTAAGTTATATGACCTAGTTGATGAGGAATTTATTAGGAAATGATTATAAAAGTGCTAAAGGAAAATCCAAAAAATAAGTGAAATCAGGCTTTGTTGCATAGGCCAAATGAAAGTGCATTAGAAATTACATTAAAATGGACACTGTAGTTCACTTTATGCAATATAAAAAGGCATTACTGCTAAGATAACATTTTTCCCTCTAACTCACGCTGACTTTCAGTTAATGACGTGTTACATTATATGGGCTGTTCATATTTGGCTAGCAGATGTTTTTGCTGCAAGGCTACAGAATAAAATGAACACAGAATGAGACTGTAATTCCACACATAATCAATCTTCATTTTATGTATCTTCATACAAATGATGTGACATTATTAAACCCAGAAAACATTAGGACCATCATGCACGGTGATTTAATCTTCATAACGCATAAGTTATTGGACATAGAGTCCTCATTTGGCCACAGATAAAAGAGGATCCGTTCAACTCTCCACATATTTATCATCTAACTTTAAAGGTTAGTCGAGGTCTATAATGTCACCCATCTGTCACCATTATATATGCCTAAATCCGTCACATTAGCGCTGTTCCTGAGGTGGACGTAGTGGAAACATTTTTTCCCCTCTCCAGGCAGAGAGGATATTAAAAACTAAACGGGTTGAAAGAAACGCAGAAGATTTCAATGAATCATATAGACAGAATGCGGCCTGCGGTGATTACGGTTCAGTTTACCCCTGCTTTAAGATTGTTTCCCATCATGCAACGGAAAATCTGGACGCATTAATGCACTCAGTCCTACAGTGAAAAACATATGCTGCACACCGTAGATAATGAACCCACACAACAGGCTTGTTTATTAATGCCCAGCTACGTCTATAGGAAATATCAGCATTAATCTGACATTTTTTTCATCCTTGTTCATGGTTTCAGTTACATTATATTGATTACGTAGTAATATGAATGCTGACAGGACATCTAATTTTAAAGCCATGGCCTAATGGGACCACTCATGTATATACAATGTATTTTCAACAAGCAAACTGAATATGAAATTTAATCTGTCCTGTATAGCTCCTGGGTGTTATTAAACTAACCTTCCCAGTGTAATTGTAACCCCCGCGGACCTTTTGTAAAGCATGAATTCAAAGCTCTTTTCAGCTGCGTAAGCTCTGATTAAAAACCCTGCGCCTAATACATTTTTTTCCCCCGTTTTTCTTCTGTCGGTTCAATCGAGCGCATCATGTCTGAGCAGCTATTAAAGGACATGTGGAGCCAAGATTTTATAATAGTTTTAAATGAAGAGTTAACATGAATTTCATCGGTGGAACAGAAAAGTAGAAATTTTAAAGAATGTTCACGCCACTTGTTTCCGTACAATGAAAGCGGATGCCACTGAGCTTCCAAATGCCAATTAAGCACCACAAAAGTACAGTTTCACTGAGATTGCAAGATGGTGGGCCGCTCTAAGGTAACTAAAAGCCTACAACTGGAGGTTGTCCAGATGAAGACCGAAGGGATGATGATTTCAGCCATTGCAAAAGAAGGTGGCCATTCCAAATCTGTGATTTCTTGAATATTGCAGGTTTAAAATGACAGTAATGTATTTAAGCCCCCCAAAAAGGCTGGTCGTCCATATAAGACAATGCACAAGAAGACCAGAAGATCATATGGAAAACCTCAATGGAGAATCGGTTCAACACTGCAGCTGGAATTGCTTGACAGTTCAGTGCTGAACAGGGTAAGGATCTGTCTCTACATGTTGAAGAAGTTGGACTGAAAGTGCACTCTGCAATGACCAAACCTCTCATCAGCAGAAACAATCAAAACGCTAAACTCAACTTTGCTGAGGAGCATGTTTCATTTATTTGGGTCTGATTGGAAACATTTTGTTCAGCGTCAAACCGAGGAAAGACTGAAGCCCAAGTGCATCAAGAAGTCATGCCATGGTTTGAGGGAAGTTACGAAACTATGGAAGAGAGTAGAAAAAGCGTGGACCAAGATCGCAGTGCAGTGCAGTGCAGTCTGAGAAACTAGTGATGTCCTGCGGACATTCAAAGCAAGGGTCTCTACACTTCCTACTAATTTCTGACAGCTGTAACCCTCCAAAATTTTCTAACTGGTCTCATGACAAAAACGTACCTCTGGGAACTTTTTCACAAGATGCGAAATACGTACCAGTTAGTACATATCACTGCAGTTTCCAACAGAAATGAACACTAAAGATGATGCTTTATTAACAAGGTTCGGGAGGAGCGCGTCAGATACCTAGCCTAATTATCACAAGGGGAGCTCACTCAAGCTAATCAACGCTACAAATTTAAATACAGCTGACTTGCCTCTGTCCATTTGACGGTTATCAGCATCCCTCCACCACCCCATCTCCTCACTCCGAGTTCTCACTACACCTAGGGGGGGTTCTCTGGGTTTGGGCTATTCCCAAGCTCGGAGCCTTTCCCTGGACAGGACGACAAATATGCATTACTATACTCTGGCTAATTATATGTAAGCGTGAACTCGTGAAGCGCTAAAACAAGTGAGCATTTGTAATAGTTTTCAGACACAGTTATGATTACAGCTCCATATGTTTCGCTTTCTGGACGGGAACAAGCTTGCTTGGTAGCTCAGCCGGTACAGAATTGGGCTTGGGATGTGGAATCCTTGGGTACGAATCCTATGAAAAACATGACTCACAATGAAAGCACTGAAAGATGACAAATCGAAAAACCGGCTAAAATGGCATGCTTGTGATTTGCATTTTTACGCCAAATTCGGAACTGCATATAAAATGTACCATATATATGTTCATCTGTCCTGGGAAACCCAGTAAACATTGTGGCAGTATGTATTTCGCGTCTTGCGAAAAAGTTCCTAGAGGTATGTTTTTGTCATGTGACCAGGTTGAACATTTTAGATGTAATCTTCTTTCATGCTACAGTTACTGTTCTGTAATTTTGAACACTGTGTTTTTCACAAAATAACGTTTTTTGTTGAAATGCCTTTAATATTTTGTTAACTATGTTAGTAGAAGAGTGGTATACCTACAGCTGATATTCCTTTAAATTTTGAGTGATGAAGATAACAATATTTTAACAATATAGATTGTTCTCTAATTTTGATTTCCACTGTACATTTCTACTGAAACTTGTATGTCATGAATTGAAATATATTTGTAATTTTTGTAAAAATTGCACTTTTGTAGTGATGACTTTGCAATTTAGTACATTTAAAATATATTAACTGTATGTAATATCAAATAATACACTACAATTAAAATTATAATCAAGTACTTGTGTTTTAGTGTGTTAGTCAACATATCAAAATGAGTTTTCATTAAAAAATCGATGATTTAAATGGTAAAATAAGTAAAGCGTTTAATTTTCCATTACAAAGTGCACTTTTTAAATAGCAAATTTACAGTAAGTTTGTTAGAGAATAAAGTCATGAAAGTGTGCTACTCGTAAGGGGTCGTTTAAAAAAAAAAAAAAAAACATTATATTGTCTGCAAGTATTTATTTATTTTGTATTCTTTTAAGATTTGACATAAAGTAAAAAGTGCTCACAAACGTACACGTTGTTTTAATGTTAAATCTGGTGTGACATTCTCACAATTTTAAATTCTGGCTAGACTATTACTTTAAATACAAACACAATGTTTTCATAAAAACAGGTGTAATAATAGACTCACACGACACTGAAAGATAAAGAAAGTAAATGAGATTTTGGTTCTGTGAATGCATCTTGGTTTAATTACTTGTCATACTGGGAAATTTCTCTATTGTATTTCGAGAGACTAATTGAGTTCCATTCAAGCAGAAGGTCCTTCAGTTATAAATCAGGTAATAATTACCTCTGAGGTTACGAAGAATCTTTTTTCAACACGTGAGGTGGCAGAAACCACAGAAGAGAAAAGGTAAACAAGAAATCCATCAGGCCTGTTGTACTTCTTTTTCTAGAATTAAGATGCTACAAGACATAAAAGATTAATGACCGGCGGCGGAGGGGCTTCTGTTCTCTAAAAACAGGCCACAAATTCCCATATGCAAGTCAACCAAATGAAAATCCTTTTCAAAGTCTCCCTCTTTGGGTACAAGAAGCTTAAATCATTTTCTTTGAACTTGAAAGGAACCACATAAGGTTTGTGCACAACATTCAACAGCGTTTTAGTGTTGATTTGATCACTGACAGACTTCACTATTAAAATCAGCATTAACATTCCCATTCATCTCAATGATATTTGCTCAGACGAAGTGTTATAAAAAAAAAAAATGCAATTTCAAAACCTTAAAAGTGCTCATCATTAAAATTATATAAAATGTCTGACCAATGCACAACCAAAACAGAAAGCATAGTAGGAAAATAGCTTTAAGTTATGTCAATAACAGTCATTTATTCTTATCATTTTTATTTTTTAATCAAACTAAAACACACATTGTCTTACATCATTTAAAATGCATGCTGATGGCTCTCAGGTGCATTGAAGCTGCATTCCAAAGAGAATCAAGACGCCATGGGCTAGAACGCTAGCGTGATGCCTCTGGTCAGAAGGCAGATAACTGAGAGAATATTAAAAGAGTGGAACAAACAAGCTTATAGCTTCATACTGGCATAATAAGATGCTTGGGAAACTCAGAAAGGGGATCAGCTGTCCATGACATTTGCTCGGTCTTTCCAGCCATGCATTCATCCGGAAAGTACAATTTGCCAGGGCGACCTTATGAAGTCTGGAGTGTTTCTTTTATATGGCGTGTTTTTGCTCTCATAATATCATTTTCTCAGTGATTCATAATGAAGCAGTGACAGGGTAAAGTAGCTACTTCAAAATGTAAAATGCTGGTTGCATGGCGTTTAGGTATCACGCCTAATGAGGGAGGAATAATTTTGAATAAATGCAAATTAACATCAAAATGCAGTGTTGTACTTCAACGAAAAGCTTGCAAAGCTCCCAACAACGTTAGATGCAGAATGTCAGCTTTCATTGTTTTTGATTGATGTCACATCAGGTTTGATCGTCATTCTCTGCTTTTTTTTCTCCAAGGGGCTATATTAATCATTAACCAGGTACCTGATGAGAATCACAGGTGTTCATTTTTAACAACAAATTTGCCACATAGTTAAAGCATTTTCTTCATAATGCTTCAACGATAATTACTCACGCCTAATTAGAGGTACCGTTAATCAAAATGCCCAAATTATGTATATTTTCTCACATAAAACACAGAATTTATGAAGTATGCATAATCATTAAGCATTTATTACAGGCCAAGAGTAAATTAGTTATTCTTCTAATTAGAAAATGCACTGGGCTCATTAGAGCTCTACGTTGTCGAGGAGTTTCCAAGAAACCAGAATCCAGAATCATACATCCAACCAAAGAGGTCAACATTAATTATATTTGTAAATATTGTGATGAATTACAAATCAGTTTGTAGCTCAGTTCGTAGTTTCTGTTCTCAAACGTAGTGAGCTGCAATAACATATTTAAAACAGTCTGCTAGCCACAGTTTTGGTCATTTGTCTTTGTGATAAAACCTCATCGTTCACCATAACAGTCAGCCACTGTTGGTGGTCTGTTTTTATTTTTTCTTCCAGTTTTAGCTGGTCGACCAGCCAGTAACCTAGATAAAAACCTATTACACTCTTAAAAATAAAAGTGCTGTCGGCACCCATGTCGTCTTGTGCTTAGTGCGACGACATATAGCGCAACTGCGCTCATGTCGACCCGAGTTCGAATCCTGCCTTGAGGTCCTTTGCCGATCCTACTTTCCTGTCAGCTTCTCACAATAAAGGTATAATAAATAAAGGTGCTTCACGATGCCATAGAAGAACCTTTTTTGTCTAAATGGTTCCATAATCATCTGAAAAACCTTTCTGTTTCACAAAAAATTCTTTGTGGCGAAAGATTATGAAAAGGTAAGAAAGAGATGGTTCTTTAAAGAACCTTTGACTGAATGGTTCTTTGTGGAACCAAAAATGGTTCTTCTATGGCATCGCTTTAAAAACCTTTTTAAAGCACCATTATTTTTAAGAGTGTACCGTGTTCCAAAAGCTACCAGTTTAAGATTTTTCAGCAGAGATTTTGATTAAACATTGTCAATAGTCCACTTTCGAACATTCTACTAACTATCAGTAGCTTTGCAATTACATGCAATCTAACCCTCATTCATTTGCAGCTACAAGTCAACTAAAGTTGTGTTAAACCCATGTCATGTTTGGTTAGATTAAAACTAACTCTGATAAAGTTAGTGCAGTTCATTTGAATAAGTGTGAATGCTGTCATCTGAACCTTGCGTGCACAAAACAATCAAAGCAGCCCAAGACTCTTCTTTTTAGTGGTCTCGGTCCGCTCCCACATGAACTCTGGTGCAGTCTGAATGAAAAATGAACACAACACGGACCAAATACTTCTAAACAAACCAAAAACAGGAAGTAATGACAAGATGCGATGCTATGCGACATGATTTCATGAGGGAATAAGCGGTGTATCCAAAACAAAATGAGCAGAGGGCAAACATGGAGCAACGAGGATGTAAAGTGCCTTTTATGAGCTCTTTGTATGTTTGCAGGTGGTGAAAATAAAATCATATGCACGGAACGAGCACGCTTACTCCAGCATATGCCATTAGGTGTATTCGACTTATGGCTGATGGCTACTTTGATGTCATACACTCGCAGCGCCGCTTTAATTCGAATGCACCTTTTCCTTATGTTTGTTATATCAAAGATGGCGACGTCCGTAAAACTGAAAGTATTACCGCTTTCTGATGACAAGAGTCCAATCGAGCCACAAATTCATCCTTCAAATCATCATTAACCGCCAGCAAATTTGAGTGGAGAGCGGAGCATTTGAGCCGCACGCAGGATACAAAACTTGACGAGAGGGAGGCACATTTCTCAGTCACTGTAAGTAAAATACCACAAATTAAATCATGCAGCACATGGTAGATGCACGTTTGCGCAGCAGAGCGGCTCTCTCTGAATGACATGACGGACAACTAGCACAGCGCCTGTGTTCCAAGTGTGAGTACTGAAAATTTATGAGTGTGAGTTTGGTTATAGAATACGGTTGTCACACTCAGGACTCAAATACGGTATCGACAACCATATTCTGTTGCTGTGTGAACGTGGCCTATACGTCATTCAAACCGACCAATTAGGTTGTGAGCGTATCACTATGCCTTTAGGTTCGGTATCTTTAGGTTCAATGTCAAAAATACCAGTGTGAACGCTAAGCGGACAAGGTCCGAATGTATAATTTTCCTTTTTGGTCCGGACCAAATGAACCAAACGAAATGAACTACAAGTGTGAACACATCTTAACTCTAATTTGCATATTAATAGACTGTACTGAGTAGACTTATACTGGGTAGAATTTTTGTTGGGGATCATAAAATAAAGTATTAACTAGGGCTGGGTAAAAAATATTGATTTCTCAATTGTAGTCGATTCTCATTTTTTAGAATCAGTTCTTAAATCCCACGAATCAATTACTCAAGCCTGTTTTCAGTTCATGAACGGAACATGGTAGCATGCCTCCCATCCATTAAATCGTAGTAAGATTTGTAATTTGTTACTTTTGATATGAAACAAAGTCATTTCAAATTCTCTTCATTTTGATACAATATTCAAACAATTAATATAATTTTGGCGCATTGTGTAATGTGCAGTGATAGATTCAGCTCAAGAGAATCGGCAGCGCGAAAGCGCACATAAACTGATCATCTCCTCTAATCACATTTACCGCAGAAAAAAACATATTTGGTGACCATAAACTTAGTCAGCTAAAAAAAATGAACTCTAAAGAGGAGCTTTTTGCTAAATATATGCACCATTCATTCATTGTAATTTTTACTGTTCTTCAATATTAATTTATTTTCTAAATAAATATGTCAAGTTTTCATCATTTTTTATATTCAAATAAAATGACAGCCACCATTTAAATGTTTATAAATGTTTAACTAATTAAATGTTTAACTTCACTGAGTGTAATTTAAGTTTTTTTAAAGGGGTCATCGGATGCACATTTTCCACAAGTTGATTTGATTTGATTTTAGGGTCTTAATGAAAAGTCTATAATGTACTTTGGTTAAAAATTCTCAATGGTTGTGTAAAATAACAAAATGAGCTCTGTAAAAATCAACCCATTCTGTGGGATTGTTCCTTTAAATACAAATGAGCTCTGCCTGCCCCGCCCCTCTCTTCTCTCTGTAGAGTGACCAGCTGTGCTCTGGGAGATTGTTTACTTTAGCCACAAAATGTATTGTTTTTGAGATTTCTACCATATATTCTCAAGCTTTGCCTTAGTGGCTGTTCCAGTATTCAGTATTTATTGTTCAGTGCATTCAGTTAGACAAAATGGTGAGGGGGGAAAAGATGTGAAGGAAAGGTGTTGTGGAGTTCCAGTTTCGACAACGACAAAATGTGCTTTCTTATTGGATGACTATGACAAGGCTTTTATATCTATGGGAACTCTGCAGCTGAAGGTTAAATCCTTGTTTGAGGATATGTCAACAGGCCACAAGAGCAGGATATTGTTTCTGTCTCCAGCATTACTTGTTCGGTGATACATGCCGCATATCGTATATTCGCTCACCTGTTTCCCTGATAGGGTTTCAACCTTAGCTCAGAAGAACCGAACAATTTCCACTCAGCCGGCAGAGTCTGTTAGGTTTCTTTTTGACTGTGATTGTGTATGTGGCTGTCAGTAGGGATGGCTGGGATGTTTTTGCTTTTGTAAACAGCAGATGTTGGCTATGAATTATGTTGAGGTAAATGACCCACGAGGAGGAGAACATTTCTCGCTCTGTTTGCTGCGGGGCGAGACTGGACATTGGACAGACTGATTAGATTTTGAGGGATGGGATGCAGAAGTGCAGCTTGATGAGTTTTGTTTTGAAGATCTGGGTAAATCTGGGTTGCCAGGTTAGGGCTTTTGGTTTTCACACACAAAAGTGTCAGTTTTAAACAATGATCTGCAAGGAGATTAAGAATGCAGAGCGTAACATAAGTAAATCATGTTGCTGTTCCACTTCAATCCCCACAACCATGACAGGCTATAAATATTTATTACAGGCCATGCAATTATATTTTTGCATTATCTTTTTATATGAAATATATTAATATTATTTGAAATAATATATACTGTAGGTCAATGGCATGGTGCTCATTTATTTTGTCTAGATCTTTTTTTTTTTTTCAAACACATTAAAAATACAATACATACCCTCTTCTATGTTGAACATGATTTTAAATTCGAATACATTTTCTACATTTTTTATTTTGGGGAATAAAATAAAATGTGAGATATCACAATGAAGAAAAAAGTCTTCAAAAGTATCAATCAATCAATGTTTTTGTGTTTTTTGTGAAGTACAATTTACTGTAAAACACGGAACATCACGAAATTTGTCAAATTTTGGATGGATAAATCAAACGTAGGTCAGAATACTTAAATCAAAACGTGAAATGGACTAGTGTCCTGTGAATATTAAGCTGCAAAGAAACAATATAAATATAAAATGACCCACGAAATAAAACGTTATTTTTAAGGAATATTTATCAGAAAAAATATTATCCATTAATTTAGAGATGCTTCGAGAAGTTTAATGATTTTAATTAATAAATTAATTTCTTTTTGATATATATATATTTTTTAATTTAACTATTGAGTCTAGAAAAATTAACATGAAAAATAATAATAATAAAAAAAACAGAATAAAATGGAAAGGAATGGAAATGGAATAAAATGGAAGTAAAGAAATTTGGGAAAAATAAAACAGATTTCATAGGTCCCTACAAAAGGATGAAATTCTTGAAAAGAAAACCTTATGAAAGTACTTTGCTATTTATTTTATTATCAAAAAAAAAAATCAGTGGAGCATTTGTTAAAACAGTCATGTGGCGTAATTTGGTGCAACCAACATGGAGGAAATAAAACAAAACAGGAAATTATAATCATGAGAGGAACCCTGAAGAACTTTATGACTGAGCCAACACCATAAGTCTTTTAAAAAATTAGCTCATTTGACTTTTTTATGGCATGGCAAGATTGTCCAGATTATAAAATGTCATGTGGTACAACCATCCATGAACCTAATGATATTTATGTGTTATCTGTAAAAAATAAAATAAAATTAAACAGTTTAAAATGTGTACACTTACATGTGTTCAAGGTGTAAAAAAGGATTCCATTTTACTTGATGGTTACACTACATGACATTTTTAAAATCATTTAATTTAAGCTTGTTCAAAAAAAGGTATAAAAGATTTCAAACCATATGAAAGTACTTTGCTATTTATTTTATTATTAAAGAATCAGTGAAGCATTTGTTAAAATAGTCATGTGGTGTAATTTAGTGCAACCAACATGGAGAAAATAAAACAAAACAGGAAATTATAATCATTGAGAAGAACTTTATGACTGAGCCAAAATCGTAAGTCCTTTCAAATATTAGCTAATTTGACTTTTTTATGGCATGACAAGATTGTCCAGATTATAAAATGTCATGTGGTACAACCATCCATGAACCTAATAATATTTATGTTATTTTAAAAAAATAAAATGAAACAGTTTAAAATGTGTACACTCACATGTATTCAAGGTTTAAAAAAATGTTATTGTTAGTATGTCAATATAAGTACAATATAGTAATACAATGTAGCATGTATCTAATAAAGACTGAAAATGGCAAGAATGTCTTAAGCTAACCCTTTCACTTACAGGCACACACTGGCAAAGAAAGATCTTGTAAGGGATATTCAAATAAAACGACATCATATTAACCTTTTGACTAGTAGTTGCTCTAAAGACAGCCCTGTCGGGAGAACGGTTCGGGATTTCAAAGCGAAATGAACTACGACATGTTGAACATTTTGCGGATGGGTCCCTGCGGCACTACAAGGCTATTCCAGAATAGATCTCAATTAGCTGCTTGGTTGCTTTTTTTCATGTGTCATTATCTGAGTCTATTATACTTGAAAATGAAACAGTGAGGCCGAGGGGAAGAGAGGAAGACGAGACAAATGTAGAGGTGGAGCAGCAAATAACACATGCCCAAAAGCAGCGTATGGAAACCAACACAGCAATACCTGAAACATCAAGGCAGAACGTTAGAAGTGAGAATTACTCACCCATAAACAGACTATCTCACGTACACCATTAACAAAACCCTTATGCATTCACATGCACATACTAAATGAATTCTTCCTTAAAGCTAAAAAGCAGAGCTGCATATATTGTGAGAATACAAGTACTACAAAAAGCTCTTAAATGAAACAACTCTACACCAAGACTCAAAAGTTCAAGCACACTACTTTATGCTCACAGCAGCTGCATTTATTGATCAAAAATAAAATATTTTTTTGTAACAAAGCTTTACTGTAGCTTTTTAACAATTCTGTGCATCCTTGCTGAATAAAAGCATTTATTTCTTTAAAAAAAGGGGTGTTTACAGCTATGACAATGACATTAAAATAATATGATAAGAAATGACAAAGCAATATCAGGCAGCATAACTAGAGGTTTCATAGCTAAAAATAACTAGAAGCGGATGACAATGGAAGCCAGTGGTTGCGTCTGCTCTTATATTAAAACTAAGGTAGATAATGTGTGATTTATTACAACTGATCATATCAACTATCCAGAAAGGCCACATAGCAACACGCAGAAAATCACTCAAAACACCTTAGCAGCTGCAAAGCAGCACACTTGCAACACACCGTGCTATTTGTACCGGAGCTATGCTAAGTGCAAAGCCGCACTGCATGAGCTACTGAGCAAACCTATTAAATAACTCATATATACCAAGCTTTAAATGTGACGAAAATGTTCAAAATGATCAGTTTTCAAATCGTGCAGGATGTTAAAATTGTTTTGAAGTCATAACAATATTCTGCAAGTAATTGTGTAAAAATTAGGCTTTATTAACCAAACCTCTGTATCTGTAAATCATACTTTGTGTGAAATAGAATAAAAGTTGTTGGAGTTTTACTGCCTCTAGTGTTCATTTAAAATGGAACCTGCAGGCACATTTTTTTCAGTTTTGCAGAAATGTATATAGAGGCACGTATTTCCAGTGAGCCTATGTTGGTCATTTCAAACCTGTAAGACCTTTGTTCTTCTTCAGAACACAAATTAAGATATTTTTGATGAAATCCTAGAGCTTTCTGACCCTGCATAGATAGCAACGCAGCTGACATGTTCAAGGCCCACAGTGTAAAAAATTATTGTGGTTTTAACAGTAAAAGACTTTAAAAATGCTACTGTAAAAACCTATTATTTGGTTAATGGTAAGTTCCTTTACTCTACACAGTGAAAATAGACATTTCATGTAATTTTATGGTAAAATACAGTATTGGAAGTGGAAAAAGAATGGATAATTTACAGTGAAAAAAACATAAACTGACATTCCCAGAATTTGCTGTTACATTTCACATTTGATGTTTTTTTTTGTTTCTTAATTTTTTTCTGACCAATTATGTTCATTACAGTTGTATGTTACATCTATTGTAAAATTAATGTTTTTTGCATTATTGTAGTATCGTGTGTTACCATGTGTGTTTACTGTTTGTGTGAATGACATTGTTATTAGTATTATATATTAGTATTTTTATTCTCAGCTTGTGGAAAAGCTGCTTGTGATGAGTTTTGGTTCATTATGTGACTTTCTTTTTTTCCATTTTTCTTTGACAGGACAGTGGAGATGAGACAGGAAGTGAGTGGGAGAAGGGGTGGGATCAGAAGGTGGGATTCGAACTCGGGACAAATGAGGTGCAACTGCACCATATGTTGGCGCACTGCCCACAAGGCAATCATGTGACTTTCTCATCACCACCTGCTTTTAGTGGTACAAAAGGGACAAAACAGATATTTGTACTTCAATAGGTTGGTATATTAGTATTATATCAGTTAGCGAAATATGTTTTTTAAATGTAAATGTATGTTAAATCCATTAAACCTAAAATGTTGCTACCGTATTCTTAAAGTTCTGGCAATCATAGCTGCCAGTTTTTGAGGCGGTTGTGGCCTAATGGTTAGAGAGTCAGACTTGTAACCCAAAGGCAGCGGGTTTGAGTCTCCGTACTGGCGGGGATTGTAGGTGGGGGGAGTGAATTACCAGCGCTCTCTCTACCCTCAATACCACGACTGAGGTGAGTCCCTTGAGCAAGACACTGAATCCCCAACTGCTTCCCAGGTGCCGCAGCATAAATGATTGCTCATAGTGTGTGTGTGTGTTCACTACTCACTGCTGTGTATGCGCGCTTGGATGGGTTTAATGCAGAGCACAAATTCTGAGTATGGGACACCATACTTGGTCACATGTCATGTCATGTCATGTCCTTTCCTTTCCTTTCCTACCGTAATTTTTTTTTTACAGTGAAAGGTAGGAAGGACATTGTTAAAAAAGTTCACGTGACATCAGTGGTTCAACTGTAATATTATGAAGCTACAAGAATACTTTTTGTGCACAAAGAAAACAAAAATAACGACTTTATTTAACAATTTCTTCTCTACCATGTCGGTCTTTGTCGTGACGCGTTCACGACAGTACCGCGATGCATGTGTGTGCATTCCTCTGCTTGCAAATTCTGTCAGAATGTGAGGGTGGGTAATTAATGACAGAATTTTCATTTTTGTGTGAACTATCCCTTTAACTTGGCAATTCTTACTCTTTCTTCTGTTGTAGTTTCTTCCTCTGTTTGCGTAATAGAAGCAAAACCGAACACTTAATGCACAGAGAAACAATAAACATGCCAAAAAATCATATTTTATTTGTATTTATTATTAGTCTATGGGGCTTGATGTAAGGGGTCCGGCATTCAGCTTGTGTATACCTAGTCTTTCAGTCAATCCAGAGGATTAATGATAAAATGTGAAGGCAATTGAGAGTGGAGAGAGCGAGCGAGCGCTACTGGGAGAGATACCGTGGCTGCTCATCCATCTATGCAGACAGCTACAATAATTGCCCCAGCTCCTCAGCTTCGTCTTGTCACATTTGTGAAAAACATGCCCTAAACTTCAGGAAACACAAGCAATTTCCTTTAAACATTTCATTTTCCACAAATCACCTCGCCACCCCCCAAGGCCCCTGTGCTGGGAATCTTTAATTCGGCATGCGGCTCCTCATCAATAACTTTTTTATTTTCTCAGAATATTGCACAGATTGAATTGATTGCAGTCACCTTCCCCCATAGCGCCCTGAGAAATTGCACATGAGTCCTGAAGACATTTCATCTAAATCAGCCACATAGATGGTTGATGAATGCATTTAAAAGAGGGTTTCATTTTTCCAGACACTCTGGAAAAACAAACCATCTCTGTTAGTCAATATTAACATCAAGCATTCTGTTCATTTCCATATTGTCAAAGGCAAATTTTAGTCCCATCTCTAAATTTTCATCGGCTGACACTAATATAAGTAATAATGCAAATGTCTTACATTTTCCTATTATGGTGTGTGCAGCAGAGTATTAGATATAACATCTGAAATCATGTCTACTATTTTAGTCCCCAAACAACAGACAGATAGTTTTAATATCAGTTTTTGTTTCCTACACAGTAAGAATAAAAAACTAAAAGCTCTGCTCATGTCTTCTGCTTCTCAGCGTTTTCCTCAAGAAAAAAAGACTCCAGTAATCTCATATTCTCACAGTCTCCTGTAGAGTTTCTCAATGCCTCAAACTGTGATAAATACTTTAGTCAAATGAAAATTTAATATTAACTCATTTGATATTTCTCATTAAATCCTCATCAAAATCAAATTATCTGAGTGATGCTAAGTATTTTTACAGAATTGCACTCAAACAGTAAACAACTGTCTACTGTCCATCTGTTTGTATTTCTCTTTTAAAAAAATAGATGAAATGTGCAAGTTGATATATAATGGAAATCTCAGATACATGTTTTAAATAATGAAAGAGCAATCTCTGGTAATAAATCATACTGCAGCCTAAAATGTTTTTTTTTTTCTTTAAGAACGTTTTTTGCTAAATTATACAAATAGTTAAAGCTCTTTGCAACAAATGTTCATGTAGTTTGTAGCTTGTTTGCAAGCCAATGATCAGCCACTGTCATTTGGTATTACAGACGACAGTCTCATTCTAATTTAATTGGACAGAAGTGTGCTCAATTCTGATTTTTGCTAAGATCTGATTTTTTTTTTTTATAGCTGTTCACATTGTTTTAAATGTGGCTAATATCAGATTTCAAGTGTGAATAGATCATGGTTCTGAACTGACCCATATGCGCAAAAAGAACAATACAAACAGGGTTGCCAGGTTTTCCAAACAAAACCTGTTAGTGGGGTCGCTTGAAACAACCTTCGGCAAGGGTGAAAAAGTAGCCCAATTCCGTGGGAAAACAGTGGACTTGGCAACACTTGTGCAGCACGCTATCATACAGAAGTAAACACGGATGACGTGATTATGTGTTTATTTATCGTGTGATCTGCCATAGAAGCCAGCGAAATTACGCATAGGCAATATGAAAAATAAAGACAAGGATGTGACAGTAGAAAGCAGAGTTTTTAACTTTAATGATTCGAGCCCTCATGTTTTGATGTATATAGAGTTGTCACTGTTCTGACATATCACTGCACTTTCACTGACTACCTTTCACCACTGTCTTGATAACTTTGAGTATGTCAAATCTTTGAAGTGACTCCCATGAGCACAGAATTGTGATGAATGTTGATCTAGAGTGATGTAAAAGTCGCATTAATTCCGATTTGACTGTTCACACTGCGATCACTTTGCAAAACTCTGATCTGTATCCATTTTAGTTCCACATATGGAAGTGGCACAAATCGGAATTGAAAAGATCATATTCCATGTGGTTTGTGCTGTTCACACTGTCATGACAAAAATAAATCACATGAACAAAAAAATTGGATTTGGACCACATTTCCCTGCAGTGTGAGGCTACATTCACACAGATTTTTTGCCAGATCCAGATTTTTGTATAGCTGTTCACATTGTTGTTTTAAATGTGACCAATATTAGATTTCCAGTGTGAATGGATCATGATTCTAAACTGGTCTGTATGCACAAAAAAATGATACAAACAGGGTTTTCAGGTTTTCACAACAAAAGCCACCCAATTGCTTCTTAAAACTACTCCAAAACTAGCCCAACCATGTTCAGGGGGTAAATATCATGTTAGTGGGACATGTCAACCCACTAAGTTGGAAAACACCCTGCGGCAATAGTGGACAAAGTAGTGTAATTCCGGAAACGGTGGATTTGGCAACACTTGCGCAGCACACTGTCATTTGAAAGTAAACACGGAGGACATAAAGTAAGCAATTATGCGTTTATTTATAGTGTGATCTGCTGCAAAAGCCAGTGAAATTATGCACAGGCAATATGAAAAATAAAGACAGGGGTGTGACAAAAGACAGCAGAGTTTTGAAATTTTTATGATATGAGCCCTCATGTTTTCCTTGTATATAGCGTTGTCACTGTAATACTTCAGAGCTCTGACACATCACACTTCCACTGACTACCTTTCGCAACTGTCTTGACAACTTTGGGTATGTAAACTCTTTGAAGTGACTCCCATGAGCGCAGAATCATAACGATTGTTGTCCTAGAGTGACTTAAAAGTCACATGAATTCCGATTTGATTGTTCACACTGCAGTCACATTGCAAAACATCTTATCTGTATCAGATTTAGTACCACATATGGCAATAGCACAAATCAGAATTGAAAAGATCAGATTCTATGTGGTTTGTGCTGTTCACACTGTCATAAGAAAAACAGATTTGAGTCACATGTGAGCAAAAAAAAAAATGTGCCTGCAGTGTGCAAAATCTGTTTAGCTTAATTCTCAGTCCTGGATTTTTGGTGAACATTTTATTAGAACTTTTAACATTACATAGCCTTAAAACTATTAAACGTGGACTAAAATCTAAAAATTCTCATTTTGATTTCACTGGGTCTTTAAGACCACAGTAATCAAGATTTTGTTTTTGCACTGGGAATAATAAAGTGAAATCATGCAGCAGTGTGGTTTCTGGCCAAAGGTTTTTGCAAAGAAAGACCTTTTTATGCTTCTATTTGCCCCTGATAAATTCTCCATTTTCAGGGCCCTAACTAGACATTCCAGTTTGAAAACATCAAACGATTCACTCCAAGGAAACCATGAATGCCGAGCTTCATTAGTCGTTCCGAGGCTTTTCGGAGAGTACTCAACTCGAGTGTGGCAAGCTTATAAAGTTAGCTGAAAGAAAGCAAGGGCATGCTCATTTACTGTCCAATATTAGCAAGCTTCAAAACTCTCCAAACCATTCATCTTTACTTTTTTCTTTATTTTACTCTCTCACACTGTTGCTGTTGGCAACGGTAATGCAAAATCATTAACACAGTGTTCATTATGGTATTCATGGTGAGCCAGCAATGCATAACTTCATGGAACATAGCTCCTGTTGCTACAAATATATTAATAGTTTTGTAAACTTTACACTTTAACTTTATTTTTAAAGACACTTGGCAGCAATCAAGCTTGGGTTTACCAAAATTAATGTGGTAATTGTGTTTGGATTAAACAATTGTGACATCTATTGCACAGTGTTGTTAATTGTGACTCTGGACCACAAAACCAGTCATAGGTCGTACATGTATACTTGTAGCAATAGCCAACAATGTATGGGTCAAAATGATCGATTTTTCTTTTATGCCAAAAATCATTAGGATACTAAGTAAAGATTATGTTTCATGAAGATATTTTGTAAAGTTCCTACCGTAAATATATCAAAACGTAATTTTTAATTGGTAATATGCTTTGCTAAGGTCTTCATTTGCACAACTTTAATGGCGATTTTCTCAAAGTTTAGATTTTTTTGCATAATATTTACAGATACTAGTCCATATTACCGTTTGATTTAAGTGTAATGACCTACTTTTGATTAATTCATTCAAACGTTGACAAATTCTGTGACATTCTGCGTTATTCAGTAAATTCCGTTTTTATGACTGGATTCTGCGATTCCGTCCGCGTTTTTCCCAGTGGGCCCTATATATACTGGGATCACTGGGACATAACTTATACTAGAGGATCTGGTGACTTACTGTGCTGCAGACAGACCCAGCAGAATGAGGATAGATGATGGAGGCAGTTCTCACAAGCTGCAGGGCTTCGGTGATGGACAGCAAGGCGGTCTCTGTTGAATATCTGCTTTTGAAACCTGAAGGATTTTTGTTTAGCCAGGTGTTCTGTAAGAGGAAGGAAGGTAGTTGATTTTAAACAAATAGTTTTTCGCTACAAATGAGAGAACCAGGCTGTAAACTGACAATATGTATCACAACATTTTATGCCTTATTGCTTACAGGAGTGCAGTAAATTATTTGTAAACTGTTGTTCTGGAAGTGGTGTTCTCTTTTAAAGCGACAGTTCACCCAAAAATGAAAATTTGGTCATTAATTACTCAACTTCATGTCGTTCCAAATCCATGAGACCATTGTTCATCAAATTAAGATATTTTTGATGAAATCCAAGAACTTTCTGACCCTGCATGCATAGACAGCAATGTAATTACCACGTTTAAGGGTCAGAAAGGTAGTAAGGACAGTACCAATGTATATGGTAAGTACATTACTATCTATACAGTGTCAAAAAGCTCTCAGATTTCATCAAAAATATCTTAATTTGTGTTTCAAAGATGAACGAAGGTCTTACGAGTTTGGAACAACATGGGGTTGAGTAATTAATGACAGAATTTTCATTTTTATGTGAACCTTCCCTTTAATTATATATTTGAGACACTTATTTTTAGATAAATGAGCATTTTGTTTTACAACTATATCATTACAATTTTATAGTATTACCTCCTACAGAATTTTACAGAGAGAAGTCCTTTCTGTCGATTTTTATAAATATACATAAATGTTTTAACGACATTGCTTCTGTGTAAAAAGGCACAGATGCCCTTTGCTTGTTCCCAAAGTAAATTATGCAGTTTTTTTTCTCAGTTCAAAAGACAGATCACTGTTCTCAGAGCTGCTGTGCACACATTCTTAATGTAACGCAGAACATAAAAACATTTGCTCCTCTCTGTGGCTCTGAGCAGATGTGGGCGTTAAAGAAGCTACAATTTGGACCACCTCCGCTCCAGAGCTCGTTTTAAATGTATTTATTATGTGCTGCTGATTCAAACTCCCTCTGTGCAGGAGCACGAGCCAAAGTTTATCTAGTTTTAATACAAATGAGGCTTTAGTTTGGAAACCACGGATATTTCACAGCAAGCAGAATCGAATGATCAGGTTCAAAGACTGCAACCGAGTTTATATTTAAAAAAAGGTGGAGATGATGTCTTGTTTGTGAAAGGCCCAGTGACAAACAGCGAGGCCCTAACATCACTAACAAGCCTTTTGTGACAGAAAGATTTCACAGTGGTGCTAGCGCTGACATTTTCAAAAAGCACTGCTTAATGGTGTAGAGATAAGCCTTTATTTTCACACTATCAGAGTGATAGTGTCACATCTCCATGAGCAAGTCTGTTATCATGTCTGCAGTCTCATTACATCTAACAAGACCTAAAACATAGGCCAGAAACGTATTTGGAGACACTGAAGTGTGATAGGTGAGGTTACTGCACAGGTGGAAGCAGTAAATTTATGCATTTTTATTCAGAGGCAAAGAAGGAAAACTACATTAAAGCCCGAGGCATCCAACATTCGCTTGTTATGACTCACTGTGAAATATTCTTGTTTCTAGACATAAATTGAATGAGTTTGTTTTATTCCAATTGATGTCTGCAGGGAACAAAGATGAGAGGCCACCAAGTTTAACATAAAGAAAAAGCTAATGAAATATTGAATGAAATATTCAATGTTTATATTCCAGAGTTAAAGAGACAATTTACTCAAAAATGAAAATTCTGTCATTAATTATTCAACCTTATGTCGTTCCAAACCTGTAAGACCTTTGTTCATCTTCGGAAGACAAATTAAGATATTATTGATGAAATCTGAGAGCTTTCTGACCCTGCATAGACAGCAATGCAACTAACACATTCAAGGCCCAGAAAGGTACACTGTAAAAAAAAAAATTGTTGAGTCAACTTAAAATAATTTGTAACCTGGCTGCCTTAAAATTTTTAGTCAACTCAACAAAAGTTTATTCAACTTGAAATGTTAAATTACACTAAGTGACAACTTAGATATTTGAGTTGAATCAACTTAAAATGTTAAGGCAGCTGGGTTACTTACCCATCTGTTAAGTTTAGCAAACACAAATATGTAAGTTGTTACTTAGTACAACTTAACATTTCAAGTTGACTAAACTTATTTTAGTTGACTGAACTTAAAATTTTAAGGCAGCAAGGTAACAAATTATTTCAAGCTGACTTAACAAATTGTGTTTTTTACAGTGTAGTAAGGACATGTTAAAATAGTCCATGTGACATCAGTGGTTTGTGCTCAAACAAATCAATAATACCATTGTTGTTCAACAATTTCTTCTATTCTGTCTCAGTTTTCTGTTGACAGAGGATCCAGCTATATAACTATTATTGTCCCCAACTCTAAAACAGATATTTTCTGTAATGCCCTCTAAAAGTGTAAAGGCCAAAATGATTTGTTTTGCTTTCACAGTTTTTTTGTATAAAGGAGTGTTATGCACAGATAATCTAACCAGTCAGTTTTGAACTTAAGTAGATTTGTTTTTTGTTTTAAAGATAGATATTTTTCCTGTCACTTTTCCTTTACTTCATATCATACTTTCATAAGAATACAAATCAGCTGAAATGGCAGGAACTCAACAGCAAACAGATGGCCACTGTGTTTTAATAGATACAGTTTGTTGCATAATAAACAAAAAGATTGAAGCGATTGTGATTTTAATGGGATATTTCTAAATGCATTATTTTCTTCCGAATGAAAAACGGTGCCGGGGAAATGCAGTCAGATCCCATTACGGACTGGTACAGATCGATGCATAATGCATACGAATGGCAGGATATCTAGTCAATTTGTTTTGGCAGGGAACATTGGCTGGTGGACGTCTGGCAGTCGACTGTGCAGCAATCAGAACGAAGAGCTGGACGCGAAAACGCACACCTGTAATATTCAGAAAGCCCGGAGAGACGTCCATGTGTGTGCGGGGGACGGTTTGTTCACGGTCAGAAAGACAAAAAACTGAAAAGCTTCAAATGATTTCACTACTACAAGCGCCGCTAACCGTCAGCCTGCGACTCTTTTCATGAAAGATTATGCTAAATCATGTTGCTTTTAATTATAAAACAACTAACTTCCCATTTCTCCTTCACAAGCTGACAAAACATCCTTCACACACTGTTTGTTTACATTCACTGTCATGTTCGTAGCAGATGCTATTCTTATCGTAGCGACTTACAAGAGCACAAAGTACACAACTGGCAACTATCTGAGAAAACACAAGTCTCGCTATAAGCCAGACCTCCATTTCTCACCACACGCTTTTGGCTAACAAACACAGATTTGAAACATTCAACATAATCTGGCTTTATACATTTTAATTACCTGTTCTGTGTAACAATAATGAGAATTTTGAACCAGCCAGCTTTGCTCCCAAAAAATGGCAGACTCTACGTTGTGTTGTACTGTGAACAGGAGCTAGATGGATGCGGTTCACTATTGACATGCCTCTCAGGTGCTGAACCCGTGTGGCGGGTGATAAGACGAGCTTCCAATCAGAGTGAAACAACTCAACATTCAAGTCAGGTGAACTTGGTCTGAATCCCTCAGTGAGACTCAGCATATGTTGTAAAACATACAGAAAGCAAAATGCAGTACTTCCTTATTCATGCAAGTAAACTTATGTTACTTTAAACCATCTGCACCAATAAGAAGACATAATAATTCATTCCTCATGAGCATCCTTTAAACATAACACGTGACTCGTTATCGCATTTTGCGCTTTCATTACAGTACCGACACAATCAGATGAAACAACAACAACAAGAGCCTCACAATTCATTGAAAAGGTAATGAAACATTACTGATGCATCTCTGAAGACCGCAAAGCAAAACAATATTAATAAGACGGAGGGGGACGTCGATACGTGCCTCCATTTGTGGTCAGTGAACATAATGGCTTGTTAATGATGACTGAACAAGTATGGAGGAGATGAGGTGAGATTCTCATTGACCGCTGCTTTTGGACACATTATTAGTCTAATTGGAAGCGAGACGCCGTCGCTCTTACGTTGACAATCCGGCACGGCTAACAGTCCCTGAAATCTCATTGCGTGTGGGACAAATCAGACATCTGGCCGACAAAATGAAGGGTGGAAAGAATAACAAATTAGTTTTATGATGAACAGATGACGATGAGCAAACACATTTATTACTGCGAGTGACTGAGAAACACGCGTGCAAGAAGACAAATTACTTTTTGGTGACTTTGGCTCCTGTACTGCTTGCTATGATGAAAGAAACCATTTAGTACAAGATCACACCGCCATCGACTAACATATATGTGACCCTGGACCACAAAACCTTAAGTAGCACGGGTTTATTTGTAGCAATAGCCAAAAATACATTGTATGGGTCAAAAGTACCAATTTTTCTTTAATGGCAAAAATCATTAGGATATTAAGTAAAGATCATGATCCATGAAGATATTTTGTAAATTTTCTACCGTAAATATATCAAAACCTAATTTTTGATTAGTAATATGCATAGCTAAGAACTTCATTTGAACAACTTTAAAGGCGATTTTCTCATTATTTTGATTTTTTTGCACCCTCAGATATTCAAATAGTTGAATCTTGGCAAAATATTGTCATATCCTAACTAACATACATCAGTGGAAAGCTTATTTATCCATGATGTATAAATCTCAGTTTAAAAAAACTGACCCTTATGACTGGTTTTGTGGTCTAGGGTCAAATATTCTTTGTAGTCTATAGTTTGTCATCTTTTAGGAACATCCACTTAATAATTCCACATGAGTCTTTTCTGCAATTTAAATCAGATCTATATTTTAGAAGCACTTCAGACGTGAAATGCGATAATAAGCGGCTGGTAACTTGTTGTTCGCCAAACAGGCGAAGCAACAGATCTGGTGTCAGTTTGAAGTGAAAATCATTGTGATAGTTTTGCAGCTGTATTGGCTCCTCTCTGTTTTTATGTCTCCTAAAATGCTGCGGATCGTCCGCCCTCCTGGTGGAGGTCCTCATTATCTTGTTCCACCCACTCGCTATTTGAATTATTTGCCCTGCTCGATTTGGCAGCGTCGGGCCGACTCCATCACATGCCACAGGCTGTGCAGACGCACACGCAGAGCTCAAAATAATGCTGACACGTCGTCACAGTTGATTGAGCAGCAAACCTTGTTAAAGCCAAAAGGGATGACGCAAAAGTCAGAAGCAGAAGCACAGAATCAATCGATTCTTTCCTAGTCTTTTTTTGTAAGTAGTATTATTTATGTTATTTTCAGATACAAAGCATTTTAAATGTATCAAGGCTTTGATGCAAAAATCAGAGGAATCTGTACAATTCTCCTTAAAAAAAATTCTCCTGTAAAATTCTGAATCTGCTAGCATTTCCTTAGGATTTTGACAAGGGCTGGATGACATAAGATTAAAACTAGGAACTGGAATCTAAACCTAAAAGCTTTTGGCTTTGGCTGGGAGACAGAACTGTATGAAACACTTTCTATTTCAAACTCTTTGCTACAACTCATTTTTGTATATTAGCTGTTGGCTACATAATATCTGAAGAATGAAACACCAATTAGGATTAAATAACTGACTCATCCACACCACGCTGACAATGTGCCCTTTGTGTTACTAATTAAATACATTATTTTGGGCGGATTATTTCCATTATCTCATGCTGACAGAACAGTATGACCACCACGGACAGCAATGCTTGCACAGACTGCTGCAATGTTAGCAGAAAATGACATACTGCAGGATTTATTTCCACAATCCATCTCTGCTGCTGTAACAGGCGTGACGGTATTTCACTGAACCGAGTGCTTTAATGATTCTGTGAACGTGTGTTAATTCTATCTCCATTTGTTTCAAATACTTAATTTTAGTTATAAACACCCCATTGACTTTCTTTTAACCTGAAGCTTTTTTAATGTTACCATTAATTATGCAGGTGTAAAGGAATCTGTGCTAATAGACCCTGCTGTAATAGTCATAAAAGTGAACAACGCATTATATTGTTCATACTTTCTCTTGCACTAATATCTCTAGGCAGTCAAAAAAAGAACCACATACAGTTGAGGTCAAAAGTTTGCATCCGCCTTTCAGAATCATTCAAAATGTTAATTATTTTACCAAAATAGGAGGGATCATACAAAATTTATGTTATTGTTTTTTAGTACTGACCTGAATAAGATATTTCACATAAAAGATGTATCCATATAGTCCACAAGAGAAAATAATAGTAGAATTCATAAAAATGACCCTGTTCAAAAGTTTACATACACTTGATTCTTAATACTGTGTTGTTACCTGAATGATCCACAGTTGCTTTTTTGTTTAGTGACACTTGTTCATGAGTCCCTTGTTTGTCTTTAACAGTTAAACTGAACACTGTTCTTCAGAAAAACCTCAAATCAGGTCCCACAAATTCTTTGGTTTTCCAGCATGTTTGTATATTTGAACCCTTTCCAACAATGATAACTAAGGGACATATGCAACTATTACAGAAGGTTAAAACGCTCACTGATGCATTTTGAGCCGGGGGGTGAAAACTTTTTGAATTTGAAGATCAGGGTAGTTTTTTACTTATTTTGTCTTCTGGGAAACATGCAAGTTTCTTCTTTAGCCTCTGAAGGGCAGTACTAAATAAAAAAAAAAAAAGATATTTAGGCAAAATAAGAAAAATGTACACATTTCCTTTCTTTTCAAAAGTTTTCATCCCCGAGAACTTAATGCATGGTTTTTCCTTCTGGCACATTAGTGAGCATTTGAACCTTCTGTAATAGTTGCATATGAGTCCCTCAGTTGTCCTCAGTGTGAAAAGATGGATCTAAAAATCATACCGTCATTGTTGGAAAGGGTTCAAATACACAAAAATGCTGGAAAACTAAAGAATTTGTGGGACATGATGGATTTTTCTGAAGAACACCTGATAGTTTAACTGTTCAGGACAAACAAGAGACTCATGAACAGTTAAACACAGCTGTGGATCATTCAGGTAACAACACAGTATTAAGAATCAAAAGGATGTAAACTTTTGAACTGGGTCATTTTTATAAATTCAACTGTTATTTTCTCTTGTGGACTATATGTAAACATCTTTTATGTGAAATATCTTATTCAGATTAGTACTAAATAACAATAACATGCATTTTGTATGATCCCTCTTATTTTGGTAAAATAATGAACAATTTTACTGATTCTGAAAGGGGGATGCAAACCTTTGACTGTACATAAAGAAATAAAAAATGTAATATAAATAAATACATAAATAAATAAGGGTTACTTGCACTGCTTTTCAACCTATATACTACTAGACTGAAAGAAAGAATGAACGAAAAAAAGAACATACATCACTCTCTGTGATTCACAGTGACAGTTACAAATCCGGGCGTAGAAGAAGGGCAGAAAAATAGATTTCTATTTTAAACTAGGAAGCTAGTTTTGAATTTTGAAACTTGTGGTATGTCTTTATTGCAGAGTAGTCTCTTACATGGGTAAATATCAAGAGTATTTTGGTTTTCCATTTCAGTGCCCCTTTAATTGATTAACCGCACACTGTAATAAAAAAATGAAATCTGAAGAAAAATAGAAAAGGTACAGGTGATGACCTATTTACATAAACTAGTATGTTAATATCACTTAATAAAATAAATGTTTAAAAGTTGTAAAATATACAGGAACAAACATGCGATTCAATAATAGCTGAAACTTTGTCACTGCAGTTTTTATGCTAAATTTTATTCTGCATCCGCATCTGCCTTTGTTTTACAGTAAATTTAACTTGATATTTTATCAGTGTGATTGTTTTTTTTATTATTATTATTACATGACTTTTAAATTAAATAGTTACCTACTGGCCTTTTGTGACTGAGGATGATGGCTGGCTGTAGGTAAATGATAACAGTAATCCAAGCTCAGGAAGTAAGAAAATAATGTAGCTTAAAATGTAGCATTTCACTGTGAACTCCACTTTCAAGGAATCACATGTAGGAATCTATTTACAGATCCATTATTTTTTTCTAGGAAGTCCTGTTGTTAAAAACAACGATGGGCTATTAGAAGCCAAATTTTCTCTCAAGCTTTCAGCCTGTTTTATCTACGCCCAAAGCGCCACGAAAACCACTTTAGGATCTGATTCATATATTCTGACAGGCATATAAAAAACTCAGTATGCATATGTGAGGTCTCATTTGTGCAGCACATTTCAGCATCTGGTGGCAGACGTCTCAGACCTCAGAGTCCACAGAGGGACGTCTGTGTTCTCATTACTGCAGTTCGGCCACATTTCACAGCCTGCATTTCCTGCTCTCATATATCTTGAGTTTCTACAGGCCACAAGCTCCTGTTTGTGTTAGTCGGGCCATCTTAAGTAATGCAGGCCAACATGGTCCAAACCCAAGATTGAATTAAAGAATCATCTTGAGAGAACCTACTTCCCACATGGCATATTTAAATGATTTCAGTCATCATTTATTCACTGTCCTTCCAAGCCTTTTTTATTTTTATCTTCTGCGAAACCCCAAAAGGAGATGTTTAGCAAAATGTCCAACCTGGACATTTCCATGACTAGGGTTGTCAATCTCTACAAGATTCACTAAAAAACACTAAAAGACTTCTATAGTTACATAATTAAATTTGTGCAAGGATACGTTTTCATCTTTAGGAGAACTGTTCTTTTAAGTTCTGTTGTCATGTAATTTTATCACACTTAATGGTGTTACACCATTTATAATCTTCAGCAGAATTTTGACAAGTGAAAGGAAATTTTATACATTTATGAGCAGTTAAATGTTACGCCATTAAAAGCTGTTAAATCTTGTAACTAGCAGCCACCCTGCTGCTGCGGTATGTAAAAGCAGATATCGGTACTGTACTTCGGTGCGTCTGAATTCCCTGCGTGCGTGTGCTATTTCATATCTGACGTCTTTGGAAAGTACCACGGCTCACTTATGATTTATGCATGCCATAAATAGAAGATAGGAAGTGGAAAATTGAAAATGTATCAAAGCTGAACATTTGCTGCTTGACTTAGCAAAGAGAAAAGTCCTGTTTGCATGAGTGACTGCTCTGTGATTGAGAAAAAAGGCCTTTGTGACCAGAACAGTGTGTCCCGTCTCTGCATACAGGACTTGTGGGACGCTGCCAGCGGAAATTTTAATCAATAGGAGATTTTTGTGCCTCACTATGTAAGTTTGATGCATCTGAAGAAAGTTCATTATACGCACAGTCACGTTCGCTATAAACCTGACAGCGACCGATCGCTACGTGGGCAGTGATGAAACGTTTTTCACAAGCAATTAACTTCAGATATGTCAGAACTTTTCGCTGAACGCTTTGTTTATTCAGCTGATTCAGATGTGTTTGGCACCGATTATGTGCAGGTGTAATGGCTCTGTCATTTGTAACTTTCACCTGACTAGACATGAAACAAATTCAGAAAACAATATCAACAACAACCGTTTCAGAATTTCTGCTGTATTTTAATTCAGGTGAATTAAAAGTTAGTACAGTCATGTAAACCTAACAAGTCAGCTATAATTAATTTTTAGTATTAAATATACTAATATCTAATAATGACTTAAATTTGTGTTTTATGTTACATACACACAGCTAATGAATATAGAGTCACATTGTCTATTTTTATGCTGATTTATTTATTATTTTTTACTTTTTTGAAGCTTGACAGCCTCTGGTCATTACATGCTTCTTTTCAGTCGACATGAACGACATGAAAGTGGAACAACATGAAAGACAATAAATATTGACAATACTGCCTTTCAAAGCTGTTACAAATGCATACATATCTCAAAAGCGAAGAGTTTTCTTTCTGTCTGACGATGGCTGGGAGGAAATATGCCATGTGGGACGTATTCAAAAGTGTCTGACCATTAGATGTTCTTCTCCTCCAAACAGTGCACAGTTGGCACATCCACCTAATGAGAAGCACCAGAGGTGTATTTTCGCAGGGACGTCTCAAGCAGGCATCCACCTGCTGAAGGGTGAGATCTTTACAGTAGACGTTTCTAAATAATTCATGAATGTCAGGCAATAAAACCCCTTTTAGTCACAGACCACAGGTGCGTCGATGTTTACAGATGCTGCCGACATCAGGCCTGTGGGGATTCCACATAAATGTGACTCCCATCAGGTCTCTGTGAGGAGATGTCAGGCAAGACCTGCGTGTTTTCTGATGCTTTTCCTCTGATGCTGGTACATGACCCGTGTTATAAGAGCAAATAACACAACATGACGTTGTGAATCCTCTTATCCAACCAGAATACATTCATGACATGGAATTACAACTTACTTGCTTATTTTCATATACGTGATATTTTCACATGTGTTTGATTAATAATGTCACATCTAAATGACACTCATGCAACTGGCTGCTGTCCTTGGTGCTGAACAGCTGCCTGTGTGAAAAATGATGCATTAATGCAGAAGAGAGCAAATTTAGATTTTTATTTTTGCCGTTTGTCTTCCACCTATCGTTCTCCTTCATATTATTATCATTATTATTTTTGTACATGCTTCATTTATTTTTATGTTCTTGCTCCTGTCTTCAGGGACAGACATGTTTCTGTACATTCTCTTATGGTTATTTTTGTTTCGTAACAAGTCTGGACTGGAATAAAAGCATTGGAGACGTCAGTCATTCACACACACTGAGTCTCATGTGCTATTAGTAAATGTCAAGTACTGTAGCTGCTGTAGCGTCTACATGGCAAGAGTAATTATGGTAATTATATGTCAGAGCGACTGCATTCAGTTAAAGTCAGCAGAAATCAAAATTGACTATTTTTTAAGGAATATTTAAATGATTTTTTATTATAAATGATTTATTTGTGCAACTTGTTTTAATTAATGTGTTTAATTAATCATCGTTTTTAATCAAAATAGCCTCAGCCAAATGCAAAAACAACAAACCAATCAATTCCCTACAGGCAAAATCACAAAGTCTAACCCAACATTTTTCTTGTTCAAAAGCAATTTCACTCAGATCACACATCACAATAAGGAAGAAAAGACAATTAAAGCTTCCGTTTCATGTCGACACATATCTGGTTTCTCACTGGATTACTGATTTCTAATTATTTGTTTATTATCTGTAAATTTTATTTGTTTTAAATATAATTGAAATACTAAGCTTTTGTTTTACCTAACACCACAATTTCACTTTCACCCAAATGCAATAGCATATTTAGCTTTGTTTTTGATCAAACGTCCACTGGCTGCCTGTCAGGGCTTTGTACTTAGTGTGTGACCGTCTGTGAGCAGATCAGACAGGAGTCAAGGACACAGAGACGTCCTCACTGGAGTGTGACTATTAGAGCAAACTTCATTGTTATTCTATCACTCGAGCGGGATTAGAAATATATCAGAAACGCTCATGAGAAGGTGAAGAGGTGCTGATACACTCAGCAGAGGCGAGAAACACCAGAATTCTGTCCTACAAGAAGCCCTGTGACATTTAATCTATCGCTGCAGGGAAGACGAGAGATGGGACGAGTTTCATCAAAGTATGTCAACATTGGAGAGGAGGGTGAAAGACACGGTACAACCTCATGTCTGAAACCCACCGTGATTGCTTGAGAAAACTGAATATTACAAACCAATGAGTATTTAATTCCCAGGTGTCTTTGCAGTGGGTTTGTTTGTGAACCACTGAAATGTGGGTGATTTTTGCCCTAAAGCAGTTAAGTGAAAACCTGCCCTGCAGCTGATTCCAAAGATGTCACTGGTCATGTCAATCACATTGGAGATTTCTACACAACTAACCTGCACTACAGGTAACCAAAGAAACAGCTGCAGACAGGGATAGTATTAATTACTTGCCCTCATGTTGTTCCAAACCCATAAGACCTTTGTTCATCTTCAGAACAAAAATTAAGATATTATTGAGGAAATCCAAGAGATTTCTGACCCTGCATAGACAGCAACGCAACACATTCAAGGCCCAAAAAGGTACTAAGGACATTGTTAAAATAGTCTTATAATTGAATTAAAAATAAAATGTGTAATGAGCAATTCAAAATGTATGGACTTTTTAGCAACAGGCAAAAACCTATACACTGAGATTCCAGAAAGTTGCATAAAGACAGTCAATCGATTTGAGCTTGCTTGACTGAGGCCCTGTTTACAGTAGTGCGTTTCCGTTATAAAACATCATTTTAAATGAAAACGATTCTCGTCTACACTGGCGTTTTCACTGCGTTTCAGAAACAATCTCCGTCTACACTACACAATTGTAAATGCATGTCACATGACCATTCATGCAGGTACAACCATAGATATGTATAGGTAGATGCACTATTATTTAGATGGCGGACACGTTTACATTCTTGAAAGAGGTCGAATGGGGAATCTACCTATACATATCTATGGGGCCAACAATAAGCATGATGTTATTTTTTACATGGCCGTCAGAGCGAATGAGGGCACTAATGCCATTGTTTTCAAAAGTCCATTAAAAGTCCAAAAGTCGTTTTCCAAAGTCAAAAGTTTTAAAAGTCCAAAAGTCGTTTTCAAAAGTCCATCGTTTTCGAAAGGTCCATTTACTCCGAAACGCATCTCTGGAGTTTTCAAACAAACGTTTTCGAAAGTCTCCATTTTCAATGGTTGAAAACACCAAAGTAGTGTAAACGACAGGCGTAACCATAGCAAAAGTTATGCGTTTTAAAACGAAAATGCACTAGTGTAAACGTAGCCTAAGAAAGGCCATTTTGCAACCTGATCTCATGACAAAAACATACCTGTGGGAACTTTTTTTAGCAAGACAGGAAATATGTACCGCAATGTACGTTTCGTCACGGGAAATGAAAAGTGGCGCTAAAAGATTGTTTGTCTTTTCCCCAGAACAGATGAACGTACATATGGTATTTCTTATGTGACGTTGGTTTTGTACGTGTCACTGCAGTTCTGACTTGAAATGTCCATTGAGTAGCATTTTAAAATAACGCACCATGTGCACTACACCTAAACCTACCTGATAGTATGAACAAAAGTGAATGTGACGTAAAACTCTATCACAAGCATGCCATTTCTGCTTGTTTTTCGATCTCTCATCTTTCAGCTCTTTCATCGTGAGTCATGTTTTTCACGGGATTCGTACCTAAGGATTCCATCCAATTCCATGCCAGCTGAAAAGCGAAACATATGGAGCTGTAATCACCTGTGTATGAAAACAATTACAAGCGTTCACTGTTTTACCGCCTCTAGTGTTAATTTCCTTTGGATACTGCAGTGATATGTACTTATTGGTAAGTATTTTGCATCTTGCAAAAAAGTTCCCACAGGTACGTTTTCATCATGAGATCAGGTAGCTATTTTATGTATAATACGCATCAGATGCTTGGTGAAAAGACTGTGGAGTGACTCAGATTCTAAAACGAGCAGACGAGCAGAATTCGTTCAATAATTCCATTGCACCGTTAGGTGTTTGTGAAGTTATGGTGCAAAGCAAGTAAAGCAATGTTGAAAACATGTACAATTTAAAATGACATCGAGAAGCATCCGGGGGGCCAGTTCAGTCACATAATAACTGAAGAAGAGAAAAAGCCTCAAGAAATCACTGCAGTTCATGAATTCGAACTTCAAATATTTATCCTAAAGGCAGCTTTAAAAAGTTTGAAGTTTCTCTCTGCAGGCAGAGTCATCCCTGTTCGAGTGGTCGTGGTGAGGCTGGTGAAAGTTTTCAGAGTGAGAATGTACTGGCCCTGCATTAGTTAAAACATGCTATGACATATTTGTTTTAGTTAATATGAATGATTCAACTTTCTGTCTTTGGGCTTACTGGTTTAGCATTAACTGATTGATTCTGTGCTTCTTAATATGCTCTTATAAAGGTGCGATTGCTTAAAAGGTATTTAATTTGGTGTGCCCATCCGTGAAGTTTAAGAAAATACAAATAGCTTAAAAGAGCAAGTACTCTGTCATTATTATTTACTCACCCTCACTGCATTCCAAAGTTCCAATCCTGTATTAATGTCTTTCTCCTGTGGAGCACAAAAGAAGTTATTTAAAAATTTGTCTGTGTTTTTCCCCCTCCAGACAGTGAAAGTCAATAGGGTTCTTGCGGCCCTAAAGTAAAATATTTTCATTATTTATAGTTTAATAAGAAGAAAAATATTGGACTTACAAACACTGAAAATTGAATATAAGTATATATTCAACATACACTGTATATACACCATATGGACAAAAGTATTGGCCATTAAACCAACCAAGACTTTAATGACATACCATTCTATATTCACTACATAGTCTTTTTTGTGGAGTTGGTCCCCTCTTTACAGCTATAACAGATTCTACATTTCTGGGAAGGCTTCTGTGAGGCATTTCTGCCCATTTATTCAACACAGCATTTGTGAGGTCAGGCTTTGATGTTGGATGAGAAAACCTGGCTTGCAATCTCCGTTTCAGTTCATTCCAAAGATGTCCAGTGGGGTTGAGATCAGGACTCGTGCGGTCCAGTCAAGTTCTTCCACACCATATTTATCCAACCATGTCTTTATGGACCTTGCTTTGTGCACTGGGGCACAGTTTGCTGGAATAGAAAAGGGCCTTCCCCAAACTGTTCCCACAAAGTTGTAAGCAAAGCATTGTCCAAAATGTCCTGGTATGACTGGAAACAGCTCGATTAAAAACTTAAGACAAGTGTCCCAAATACTTTCATCCATACATTGTGTGTTTATTTAATTTTTTATTTATAATTCTGTCATTAATTACTCCAAACATGTAAAACCATTGTTCATCTTCATTCATCAACAAATTAATATATTTTTGATGAAATCTGAGAGTTTTCTGACCCTCCATAGACAACAAGACAACTGACAAGTTCAAGGCCCAGAAAGGTAGTAAGGACATTGTTAAAATAGTCCATGGTTCAACCTTAATTTTATGAAGCTTTGGGAATACTTTTTGTGTGCAAAGAAAACAAAAATAATAACTTTATTCAACTATTTTTTCTCTTCCGTGTCAGTGTTCGCCGTGCATTCATAATGTCTATTCAGGATCAGAAAGCTCTCAGATTCCATCAAAAAAATCTTAATTTGTTATCTGAAGATGAACGAAGGTCTTACAGGTTTGGAACGACATGAGGGTGAGTAATTAATGACAGAATTTACATTTTTGGGTGAACTACCTCTTAAAATACATTGTGATCTGTTCCTTGTTTAGCTTTTTAATTCACCTTTATCTTACGATATATACGATACAAATTGTGTCTCAAAACTTTTGCTAACATACTATGCTAAAACAGGCAGCAAACAGTAATAATGGGTAAAATTATACATTTTGGTTAGATGTAACTATTATCTACCAAAACTTATCAGTACTGATTATATTGTAAATATACTTACATATTAAACATTTCCCTCAGCTGTCATCTTGGGTGTGAAGTATGAACCAACCAAGAACAGACATTTGTAGACATTCATGGAGAGAAGCCAATCTCTCTTATCAGGACAAAGCTAAATGTTGTGTCACTTGCTCCAGCTGAAGGGTGAGACACTCTGAGACACTCCGAACCTCCGTCCTCAAAGGAACTGCAGTGATAGAGAAGAGCACATACATACAAATGTGGAGATTAGCAGCTGTGTTCACTGAGAGCTGGAGGGTTTATCTATTATCTGTTTCTTTTGGACCTCTGCGCTTCGCTGCTCTCTGGGGCAAATCCAGAGCCACTGAAATACACATTGAGAAAAGCTCTGCTCAAGTGTTTTTGCCTTCGAGGTGCAACAGGCTTGTGTGGGGGTCTGCGAATCAGGCCGCGACCCAGAAGACACAAACAAGCTGAAAATAGTTTTATATACTTGGATATGTAAAGCGATCGGCGGCGTGACGTCGACGGATCGATTCGACTATTAAAATGATAATCTGTCTGGGAAATCCTCCAGTCGTCCGGGGAGGATTTAAAGCATCTAAAGAGCGAATGAGGAGGTTCACGAGTCCTACACAGCGCCTGGAGAGATGCAGATTCAATTTGAAAACACACATATAAAATGAGTTCAAGAGATTTAATGAGAACCAGCTCCCATTAAAACAAACAGCAAGAAAGAAACAAGAGGAATGGATGGAGGCCACAGGCGCATAAAAATAAGCTCAGAGAAGTTAAACGTGACAAAGGTGCAAGTAGCCTATTTTCTCTAAGATGAACTGCAGCGGCTTCTGTGTTTTGGTGTCCGAGGTCAATGGGGACAAATATCACGAAAGCGTTTAGTTTGCGTCGCACAGATGATAACAGGTTTGCTCAGGCGCCGCAGCCACATTATTTTGCTCCCCTCAGTTTGACTGTTGACCTTGAGTTTCCTGCATCAAACCCAAAGGGATAAAAATGAGGCATGAACTGGTTTAAGTTCAGATGTTTTCAGCACATTTACAACCTCTGGTTGACTGAGGCTAAACAAAGACAGTAAAAGGCTTACTATAGGCTTCTTAAATGTGCAAAAGAAGCTTTGAAAGAGCTGTTAGGTATTTCACAACCTGAACAAAATGATTAAGTTCTATCCTCAGATGTTGAGGTTTATTGCCTGTTGGTGAACTGGTTCCTTTGATTCAGAATTTTTTCTGTTGGATGTTGGAAGCTTGTCAACAATATAAGCCATCTGAAGGGTTTTGGTGGAGGTGGGTTACCAAGCATTGGATTGCGTCCAGTTTTTTATTTGTATCAGTCTGTCCGAGCCTACCTCAGCACAAACTCAAATCTCCTCCCCAAACTCAATAACTCATCACAGTCCTGGCCGCTGATAGAAGCCCCAGGCACTTTAGTTTCCCATGTTTCAGCTGCTCGCAATGTGTCTGGTCTCGTCTCTTCCTGACCAGACTGTCAGAATTGAAAATGCTCAGCACATTTTTCCATATGCCCACCTCAGAATCAGAAATCAGCCTTGATTATTGCAAAAAGCTTCTGGATGCCTTTGTGGCTCATGCCACGTCAGAAAAAAGAGATATATTTATATTTTTGTAACCTACAATTTTTTAATAAAACCCTAAACTGTATAATAACCATATATACTTTTATAAGCCAATTAATTGACCTGTTTATGGCTTTTTCAGGTTATTTCACTTCTTCTTGAATATTTCCACCATGTTATAAACCTCTTCCACACAACACCGTGGAAATGGGCTTGTGGGTGTCTTGGGCCTCGTACTGGCGTTTGTAAGTCAATCTTGGAAGGATATAATGGCATGAGGTTTATGCAGACATGGTGGGAAGGAAGCCATCTGAATGTGTTGACAGTGTCTCACTGTATTTTCATGATGTTTGGAGAATAATGAAGCTCGGGAGCGAGCGGGGGGGATTTGAAAGAAACACATTTGCGTAGGACCGGTGGCGGAGGCTTTGTGCTCTGACTTGATGTGGCACATTAAGATGGCACGCAGTGTACGCAGCTCTATGGGCAGCTTATTGTCAGCGGCAGAGGCAGAATTCTCTTGTCATGTTGAACTGTTTTTGAAATTCATGGAAAAATTTGTGCATAATGTAACAGTTCTCATTTATTACATATGCATGTCATGTCTCTGAAACAGCTATGTGTTGTTGTTTTTTCCCCTGAAGGATTTCTCTTATTTTAATCAATGGTTGTGTTACATGAATATCTTGCAGTTTTCTGTGCTGGATCTGCCTGTTAAATGATATAATCTAAAACTGAAGAAAAATGTGCTTAAAGAATTATGATTTGAGGCTAAAACTATTCTTGTGTTTAAAAACAGACAGGTCAAGTGCCTTGCTGTCAGTCAATGCAACTGCTGACTTTTTTTTCTAATGTAAATGGAAAACCGTTTTCATCTTTTAAAGCCATTATTGTTATGACAATGTTCTCTAATCATAAGAATTATTGTGTATGTAGAGAACAACCTCGACTGAGTGTTTGTAGTTACCTGCGACTTAAAGTTATGTTCGGTTTTATGACCCCTTTTAGCTCCCCCTCAATTTAAACACTGCTTTTCCCATTTGTGCAGTCCATCCTGCATTCAGCATGCGTTTTAAAGACATTTGATAAGTAAGCTGTGCATACGTGTAATAAAACAACTGTCTTTATATTTTCCTTAAATAAACATACTTAAATATCTGTGTTCCAGAGAAGAAAGAAAGCCATACAGTATGGAACTACACAAGGATGAGTATAGGTCTAAATGATGAATACTTTTAGAGAGAAAAACAAGATTGTGAGGTAAGGTAGCTCAATTTCACATTTTATTACATGTATCAGTGCAGTATTCATTTTCCTGACTTTCTGGTTTCTCTGATATGGATTTGAGCATGGCTTCCTGTATTAAATATCCTCCATGAGAGTACAGGAAATTATTTACAGCTGGTAACACGGATAGAACACAACAATAGCAGAACTCAAACAGATTGAATTTCACTAACAGAAACCACATAAGAAAAATTAGTAGGTCTTCAACCCTGCTCCAGAGACCCATTGACCTGTATCAACCAGCTCATTCAGGTATTCAGGATCACTTTAAAATGACAGACAGGTGTGTTGAAGCAGAGCTGAAGAAGCTTCCTTTGGTCAATAAACTACTACTGATTTAACTGGTTAATTTTAAAGGTCTAAAATGGTTTATTTTATTCATTGTTTGTGTGTGAATAAAACATAGATAAAAGAAATTAGTTCTTAGTATCTGGTAATTTATGAATGTTTGAGTTTTGTCTTTTGGTCATTAGAAAATCTACTAGGATCTGTAAGCATTGTTTCACTGTTGTTTAATTAATGAGATGAATTAATAATCATCTTTGCATCTAAAATCGCATACTAATTAGGTACTACATTCAAATTTAAACTCACAACCATTAAAAAAGCGTGTTCTAAAAAGATAGTTGTTGATGTCAGGGTTATGTTCTGTTTTGTCTCGTTTTTTCCTAGTGTTTTTCCCTTGTGTTTCTAGTGTTTGGTTTAGTCTTTGTCTCCCCCCTTGGTTTGTTTAGTTTTGGTTTAGTCCAGGTTTCCCCCCCTTAGGTTTGTTCTTTTGGTTCAGTCTTGCCCTTATTTGTACTTCCCCTCGTTTCCTCGTTTGTGACCACTCCCCTGTTTCTGTGTATTTAAGTTTGGTGGTGCCCCTGGTCTTTGTCGGTGATTGTATTGTTTCACAGAGTGTTTCGTTGTGGTTGCTGGTCTCTGCTGGTCTCTGCTGGTCTCTGCTGGTCTCTGCTGGTCTCTGCTGGTCTCTGCTGGTCTCTGCTGGTCTCTGCTGGTCTCTGCTGGTCTCTGCTGGTCTCTGCTGGTCTCTGCTGGTCTCCCTCGGTTCCTGTTCTTTTTGGATTGTTTAATAAACTTGCAATTATTGGATTCCGCTCTCCTCCTGTTCATTCTCGCACACGACGACATACCCGTGACAGAATCACCGACCTCAAGGACAACAACATGGATGCCGAGAGGAGGATCATGGGCATTCGTCGGGGATTGAGGCCGGTGGAACGATATGTGGAGGAATTTTTGGAGGTTTGTCATCTGGTGAGTTGGAGCGATGCGATGATTAATACATGTTTTCTAATGGGGCTAAATAATTCCCAGTTGCTCAGTTCCATACCCTATGAGGATCGCTATAAACCGGTTGCTGAATTTATCAACCAGGTCCTCACCCTCAGTCATTCCGGTTTTTACGTTGATGTGAAAGATTCCGATCTTTCCCCCATTAGAGAACACGTTGCCGCTCCAGCCCACCATCAGCCAGCTTCCTCCACATGCCGTCCCGACCGGTCCGCTCCCTCTGGTCTTCCTGCGCTTTCTCCTGTTCGTTATTCCTCCTCTCGCATCGTCAGTCCAGAGATCGCGGCCAGCCCTCCGAGGTCATGGCCAACCTTGATGGCCAGTGTGCTAGACTCACCACTAATGTCTGTACGCACCGCCAAGCCCGAGTCTGCACGCAAGATGGCTTCCGCCACGCCCGAGTCTGCACGCAAGATGGCCGCCGCCACGCCAGAGTCTGTTCGCAAGATGGCCGCCACGCCAGAGTCTGCTCGCAAGAGGGCCGCCACGCCAGAGTCTGTTCGCAAGATGGCCTCCGTTCCTGAGCCCCCGGCCAAGATGGCCTCCGTTCCTGAGCCCCCGGCCAAGATGGCCTCCGTTCCTGAGCCCCCGGCCAAGATGGCCGCCAAGCCTGAATCCCCGGCCAAGATGGCGTTCTTGCTAGAGCGCCCTCAAGTGACCGCGCCGCCAGAGCCCACGTCTCCTTTGTCACTTCCTGAGCTTAGTCAAGACTCAGCTCCATTTCCTGAGCCAAGGCAGGACACAGCTTCGCTTCCAGAGTTAAGTCAAGTTGCAGCTATAGTCTCAGTGTCAAGTCAAGCTGCTGCTGTTGTTCCAGTGTCAAATAAAGTGACCGCTGTTGTTCCAGAATCAAGTCAAGCTGCAGCTGTGTCTTCTGAGGCAAGTCATGTCGCAGCTGTGTTTACTGAGTCAAGTCAAGTTACGGCGACGCTTCCCGAGTCAAGTCAAGGAACGGTTACGTTCCCCGAAGCAAGTCAAGTGGCAGCTGCGACCCCTGAGTCAAGTCTAATCAAAGCTGTATCTTCTGAGTCAAGTCAAGTTCCAGGTGCGTTCCCTGAACCAAGTCAAGCTACGGCTGCTGTTCCAGTATCAAGTCAAGTTAACACTGTTGCTCCTGTCTTAAGACAAGTTACAGCTGCATTTCCTGAGTTCAGTCAAATTTCGGAGTCCAGCCAAGTTGCAACTGTGTTACCCGAGTCAAGTCACGTCACGGCCGAGTCAAGTCACGTCACGGCCGAGTCAAGTCACGTCACGGCCGAGTCAAGTCACGTCACGGCCGAGTCAAGTCAAGACACAGCTCCACTTCCTGAGTCAAGTCAAGCGGCCGAGTCAAGTCTAGACACAGCTCCACTTCCGGAGTCAAGTCAAGCGGCCGAGTCAAGTCAAGCGGCCGAGTCAAGTCAAGACACAGCTCCACTTCCGGAGTCAAGTCAAGCGGCCGAGTCAAGTCAAGCCACTGTTGCAGTTCCTGAGTCGAGTCAAGCCACAGCTGTAGTCCCAGCGTCAAGTCAAGCCACGGCTGTAGCTGCTGAATCGAGTCAAGCCATGGCTGTAGTTCCTGAGCCGAGTCAAGCCATGACTGTACTCTCTTCCACCAGAGAAGCCGCGCCCATGCCCCCAGAGGTGTCAGCCCCGGCTGTAGAGCCTCCTATGGGGGCGGCGTCAACCCATAAACTCTCTGCTTCTCCCCTTCCTCTGTTCACCTCCTCTATCCCTGCTCTCCCCAGGTCCCAGGCCGTGACGCAGTTGCTCGCGCTGCCCAGGGAGGCCCTAGCGCGCCCTCCTGCGCGCCCTCCAGAGTCGGCTCCTCCTCCTGCGCGCCCTCCTGCGCGCCCTCCAGAGTCGGCTCCTCCTCCAGCGCGCCCTCCTGCGCACCCTCCAGCGCGCCCTCCAGAGTCGGCTCCTCCTCCAGCGCGCCCTCCTGCACGCCCTCCAGAGTCGGCTCCTCCTCCAGTGCGTCCTCCAGAGTCGGCTCCTTCTTCAGCGCGCCTTCCAGAGACGGCTCCTCCTCCAGCGCGTCCTCCTGCGCGCCCTCCAGAGTCGGCTCCCCCTCCAGCGCGCCCTCCTGAGTCAGCGCGCCCTCCTGAGTCAGCGCGCCCTCCTGAGTCAGCGCGCCCTCCTGAGTCAGCGCGCCCTCCTGAGTCAGCACCTTATCCAGCGCTCCCTAGGGCTGTCAGAACCATAAAATCCCCCAAGAAAATTTTGGGGGGGGGCTACTTCCCTGTTCAGCCATGGCCTCCTGAACTGTTTACCCGGCCATGGCTTCCCGAACCCCTGGACCCGCCATGGCCACAAGGACTGTGTGCTTGGCCATGGCTCCCCGAATCCTCAGACCCGCCATGGGCCCCTGAGCTCCCTGATCCGCCCTGGAGGCCGTCTCCACATCCGGTGCCTCCTGTGTCCCTGCCTACCGGCCTCCAGAGCACCCCCCCCCCACCCCAGTGTGTGTTACGGCGCGAGTCGCGCCTTGTAGGAGGGGGGGGTAATGTCAGGGTTATGTTCTGTTTTGTCTCGTTTTTTCCTAGTGTTTTTCCCTTGTGTTTCTAGTGTTTGGTTTAGTCTTTGTCTCCCCCCTTGGTTTGTTTAGTTTTGGTTTAGTCCAGGTTTCCCCCCCTTAGGTTTGTTCTTTTGGTTCAGTCTTGCCCTTATTTGTACTTCCCCTCGTTTCCTCGTTTGTGACCACTCCCCTGTTTCTGTGTATTTAAGTTTGGTGGTGCCCCTGGTCTTTGTCGGTGATTGTATTGTTTCACAGAGTGTTTCGTTGTGGTTGCTGGTCTCTGCTGTTCTCTGCTGTTCTCCCTCGGTTCCTGTTCTTTTTGGATTGTTTAATAAACTTGCAATTATTGGATTCCGCTCTCCTCCTGTTCATTCTCGCACACGACGACATACCCGTGACAGTTGAAAATTATAGAATACTAACATGTATGTTTTAAAAGTATGTTGTAATAAAAATCAGCTTAGTTCATCGCTGTTATTAATTATTTACAGTACAAGGCTAATAATGACACACAGCAGCAAAAAGTAAAAGTTGAGCAACTTATTCTATTTTATGGACATTGATTAAAGAAAAAAGCAGAGGAAAAATTAACTGGTGACCTTTTGTGTTTAAAGTGAACCAAAAAGAGGTCTGAATACACTTTCAGACCTGAAGTCAGTGTGAACACAAAGAGAACTGGGTTCTTTTTTTTTCCCTTTCATCTACCAGCCCATTTAAAGCCTACATTTTAAAAAAATGTCATATGAAATACTGGAAAACTGAATTACAACATCATTTTGTGGTTCACACACATCTGTTGGCAGCTTTCAATGTATGTGTCTATCTGTGATAAACTCTGCCTTTGCAAACAAATTTCTAACTAAAAATGTTTCCTTTCTCCACACAAACTCTCAAGAATAGACGGACCTCTGGGGGTGGCTGGGAGGCCATCTGAGTGACAGAGCCTCCCCGGCAGCCTGGTAAACCACAGGGAACAAGCAAAGGCTTAAAATTACAGTGTATCCCCCAGTACTAATAGCAACTGCTTATATTTAATTACATACTGTCACCGGCCCAAACAGCGGTGAGAGCGCGGAACACTGCTGTTGCCTTGACAACCAGTGGAGAAAATCACGGTAATTAATCAGCGGAGAGAATGATGGGAAAATACTCAGCCCAAACAATTTAAGGATCATCCAATGTTTGTTGCGATTCTCTAGGAGTTTGGTGAAACTTTTGTTTTACAGGGAATGTTGCACATGAATAAAAACAATGATTTATATCTATATGTGAATGTGAAAAAGAACATTATAAACTATAAAGTTTTATTGCTCATTTAATGGGAATGAGCAGAACTGACTTCGCAAGGGTCTGGAAACATGAACATTGTAAGATTCTGGTCCACAAACACCAGAAACAATGTGCTCTTTCTGAAGTTCCTGTATTAACAGTGTGAACAGTGTGAATGACCCTTTTCTCATCATCTCCTCATATGAAGCTCAGCGGGACCATGTAAATCATCATCATCCCATCAAAGCCTGTGCAAATCGCATCTGCATGTCGGTCTGAATACGGCAACAGTCTGAAACACACAGCGGGACTCAGAGCCCCTGGAGACCAAACGATTGTTCATTTTCAACCTGCCTGGCTGCTTTATTTCTAAGCGTAGTTTGATCCTGGGAAATAATCAGAGTTTGTCAAGATGACGAGATAAAAGCTGCTGAACGGACAATAAATCATCTGACTGTCAAGAGGACCTGCGTTTGAGCTGTAAAAGAAGAGCCGAGCATTTAAGGAGCTACTCAGGCATGAGTTTAAACGTCGCGAAGCATTTGTCACCTCTGATGTCACATTGATACATTATTTCCTCTTATTTAAAACAGGCTTCAGTTATTTATGATCACGTGTGGTGATAATAGAAACCTCCATCATCCTCTAGTATAATGAGCTGAGATCATGGATCAGAAAGCGATTGGTTAGCGAATCTTCAGCTCAGCGTGACTGTTTGAGTCTCCTGTGAGAGTCGTGAGAAGTTCTTCTGTCTCTCATGTAAAGCTGGTGAGTCACTGTTTGTTCTGTCTTCCTTGAGGAGTGTCAAATAAATGTCAAAACTACATTGATTATTCAGTCGTGAAGATGCTGCAAGGAAACGCTTGAGTCATTTATTGTATAAATAAATGCACTGTTCAGTCTGGATTATAATTATGTAAAGTATAGCAATGTAAAACCATGATGTTTGTAATATGATGGTAACACAGTTTAATTTTCATACCGTCACTATGCTGCCACAGTATTTTATTTTCTGCAAGCGCACAAAGTTATATTACAAACCTATTGTATAATGTAACTTTACTTAAAGTTCAAATCAGACGGACATCCATTATTTAAATGTCTTGGCATTATGATAAACAATAGCAGAGCTCAGAATAAATCTCATAACTGTAAAAATATAAAACTTTTCCTTTTACAGTAAACCATCACTCAGAACTAATAGATTTTGTTTAAACTTTAAAACTCTGTATTAAAACCCTACATTGATTGTTTCTAGTCCGTGTATCTCTCAGGTTCACTACGCTGACTCATGCGTACGAGGGTTTAAGTCGGTCCAATGCATTTTTTTAGCCCTCGTTTTGGCAGTTCACTTGATAAGAGACTGCGGATCGATGCATTCGGAGCAAACCGACAAACTTATTGACCTGGACGCAGAAACGGCCAATGCGTTTGTTTGGATGAGGTTCTTTGGTGCCTCATAACTAGTACGCAGAGGCCCAAGGGATTCTGGGTAATGGTATCTGCCATTAACATTCAGATCCAAAAACAGTGTCTCCATCCTCAGGCAAATTTCACTCTACAGTTCCATCATTGCTAAAAGCTTTTCATTTAAAGCTACTTAACCAAATTTATTCACATTGTGAGGGTAAAAAATGTAGCTCTTTTGGGCGACACTATTATGTAAGAATATTTCAGCACATTTATCTTTCTGGAAACGTCTCTGAATCAGATGCATCTACTGGTGAACAAAAGCTTTTGCATCAGCCGCACAGTCAGGTTGTATCATAGTGGCAGGTAAAAATACCAATTCCCTGCCGTCTTACTGTGTCATACTTACTGCTTATACGATATCATATCCATCTGATGTATGAATTATGAATGAATGTCAAATGTGTGTGTGTGCGACTGAAACTGCTGACGAATGAATTTTAGACTGATGTGAAAAATCACCACCTCCCTGGACAGAATCAACTTCCCTCCAGCAAAACACTCAGAGTTACATAAATAACAGTATCCTTAAGGTTTGATTCTGTCCAAATATAATTCAGAATATTAGGGCCAGAAACAAGTATGCAAACATTATTTTGGTGATAATAAACCTACACCTGGCTATAAACACAACAATTACCAAGGACAATAGCCTTGTGGGCAGCGCGCCGACATACAGTGCCTTTGCGTTACGGGTGTCCCGAGTTCGAATCCCAGCTTGAGGACCTTTCCTGATCCCGCCCCCTTCTCTCCCACTTTGTTTCCTGTCAGCTAGGATCTGTCCTATCTTAATAAAGGCAAAAAGTCTAAAAAAAACAATTAAAAAAAACTTTCAACATTCTCTTCAACCTGTTGGTCCACCACAGGGTTGCCATGTTTTCACAACAAAACTCGCCCAATTGCTACTCAAAACTAGCCTAAAAGTAGCATTCCGTGGCTGCGGACATTAAAAACAATCTGCAGCAACAGTGTTAAAGTAGCCCAACCACGGACTTGGCAACACTGGTCCACCATGACAGTAATTTCCCAGTAAATGCTCACTACAGCACGCCTTGTGGCAAGGATGATATGCAGTGTGTATTTATGACAATTTATTAATTCTTGCACCTTTAGACAGCTACAGCTTGTTTTCAATGCAAGTCAAGCGGGTGTGTGAGGTGGATTTCCCAATGGCTCTGCAGGTGGGCTCATTCTTTGCCTGAAACACAACAGCTGTTTGAGCTTGCAAAAGTTCCATTGGACAAGGACATCTGCCTGATTGCTGAGATGATGAATAACAGCAAAACTTTACAGGTTTCAGAGAGACTTCAGCAGATTGCTTGGATAAGGGACAATGCGCTTCAACAGACCAGATCTGGAGTCAAAGCTTTATTAGAAGCTTTATATCCAGAGGTCTCAGCTAAACTGAATTTGACACTCTGATACTGTGAGAGAACAATAAAGGATGTTCTATAACTTTATCAAGACATTATTTGGTGACATAAGGCCCTGCAAACTGACACTTGTGATGAAGTCAGTCAGGTTATCCACTTCCATTGGCTTTTATTGCCAAATTCATTGTGGCATTTTTTTTTCTCTCGCATAAATGTTTATTCACTTCCTTTGGTTCTTGAAGTTCAAGAGTGTAATTTCTGCACCATTAGAGGCACATAGGAGAATTGCAAAAATAATCATTTCCATTTGTTATTTGCAAACAAGTATTTTAGCATCAAGTCATTTTTGGGAAATATTATCATTGTCTAAAACTGTGTTGCGTACAGAATATCTGTCTCCATTACTGATTGTGATACTGCTTTGCTGTGCTTATACTTGGCCAAATCTCCTTCGTTGTCTTTTTCTGTCTGTGTAAGTATGGCATACAGCCATACCAGCTTTTTTCTCCTCTGAAATGACCGTCTATGTGCTGGCAGTTGCAGCTGCCCTCAAGGTCGTTTTACTGACATTTTTTTATTCAGTTAGCCCCCCTCACAGTCCTTTCAGACTGATCTTGTGTTATACGTTTTCATTCAACAGGAGGCACATGGTTGCACATTTGCACACCATGACACAGGCTTTTGTGTTCAGATGCCACATGGAAATTGCTTATTTTTCTCTTTAAATGCACCTCCATTTTCATTTGATCCAAAGATCTCGCAATCATTCTCGGACGTTCCATCTCAGCCCCATTATTTCTTAAGAATAGGTTTGAAATTCTTTAGGGGTA
>NC_066872.1:26112791-26252631 GCF_022985175.1 Labeo rohita | reverse complement strand
CCCTGACAAGGCCATGACAAGATCAAGATCATGAAAAAATGGTCTTGGACTCGGACTTGATTACCAAGACCAATAAAATATGGTCTTGGACCATTGAGTCTTGAGTCCAAGACCATAATATCACTGTCTTGTTCTTGTCATGGACTCTGGAGAATGTTTATTGGCAAAAGCATGGTCACCTTGTGATGGTAGTTGGTTTTATTTGGTTTCTAAATGACTGAACGGATCAGTTATGGCAATTAGCTGGTTCAAGCTTGTTTAGGTGGTTGATCAGCTGAGCTAGCAGCCAGTGAGACTAAGGTCAACTCAATTAGACCTGCTAGGCCACAGACTCTCAACTGTTCTACAGTTGTAGGGTCCACTGTCCTACAGAATTTATGTCCAACCTTGATCAAACTCACCTCCCATGCCAGCGATCTGGGTTCCGAGTTCCACTCAGAGCAGGGCGGTTAGGCTGCATTCTTCCGCGTCATCGTTAGCATCCCCTACAGTTGAAGGGTCCACTGTCCTACAGAGTTTATGTCCAACCTTGATCAAACTCACCTCCCATGCCAGCCAACTGGGGTTTGAGTCCCAGTAGGAGCAGGGTGGTTAGGACTGGAATGGTTACATTGGTGCCATGACCCGGACAGGAGTGAGGTTTAGGGGATGAGTGTAACAGAGGCCAGCTGGTAAGTCCTGTGCAGGTAAACCTCACTTACCTGAACTCAAGAGGTGCATTAGGGACTGACACTAGAGGCTGTGGTCTTTAGAGTTCTTGTTAGCATGCCCGCCTCCCATCCCGGTGACTCAGATTCGAATCCCGCTTGTAGTGGGGTCATTAGGACCTGAAGGGTTACATTGGTGCCGTGACCCGGATGGGAGTGAGAACTAAACCTCACTCCCCCGGTCTCAAGAAGCACACTGGCAACCGATGGTAGAAGCTGGGGTCTTTAGCATCCTCTTTAGTGCACACACCTCCCATGTCGATGACTTGTAATCTAGTCCTTGTCGGAGCAGGGCGGTTAGAACCAGAGGGGTTATATTGGTGTCGTGACCCGGATGGGAATGAGGCTTGGGGGGGTGAGTGAGACAGAGGCCAGCTGTTGAGAGCTGTGCAGATAAACCTCACTCCCCTGATCTCAGAAGGCACACTAATGACTGACTTTAGAGGCTGCGTTCTTCAACGTCTTTGTTAGCATGCCCAAAATCGGCATGCCCCATATCAAGTTTGAGTCCCAGTCAGAGCAGGGCAGTTAGGACTGGAGGGGTTACATTTATGCCATGACCCGGATGGAATTGAGGTTTAGGGGGGGTGAGCTGACGGAGGCCAGCTGGTAAGTGATGTGCAGGTAAACCTCACTCCGCTGGTCTCAAGAAGCGCACTAGTGACCGATGGTAGAAGCTGGGGTCTTTAGCGTTCTCATTAGTGCACCCACCTTCCAAGCCAGTGACCCTGGTTTGAGTCCTACATGGAGCGGGGCAGTTAGGACCGGAGGCGTTAAATTGGTGCTGTGGTAAACCTCACTATCGTAATCTCAAGAGGTGCATTAGTGACTGACACTAGAGGCTGCTGTCTTTAGCATCCTTGTTAGCATGCTGCCTCCCAGTATCGGCGTTTGGGGTTCAAGTCCCAGTTTGAGCAGGGCGGTTAGGACTGGAGGGGTTTCATTGGTGCCGTGACTCGGGTGGAAGTGAGGTTTAGTAGGGTGAGTGTAACAGAGACCAGCTGGTAAGTGCTGTGCAGGTAAACCTCACTACCTTAATCTCAAGAGGTGCATTAATGACCGACGCTAGAGGCTGTGGTCTTCAGCGTTCTTGTTAGCATGCCTGCTTTCCAGTATCTGGTTAGGTTAGGAGGGGCTACAATAGACCATCTTGGCTGGTCATTTGGAACAGGTTAAAGTGGATAAAGATTTTCCAAAACATAATATAGCTTGAGAAATGGCCAAGAAAACTTTTTGCCCCACAACACAAAATTATTTACATAAGTCTGAACATTAGCAAATGATGTGGCGCGAGACCAGCAGTAGTGATGTGGTGGTGTTGAAAGTGCCAGACATCATTGTTAGAAAAAAACAGGAGTTAGCAACACTCATGTGCTAATTAGAAACTGGCACCTTATGCTACAATGCATGGCATTAGCGTGATGTGATAATCACATCGATGTGTGAAGACCTGTAACTGAATCTTTGAACAGTTCAAAGAAAAACTGCAGCTGTTGACTGTCCTATTAACACTGTTAATATCTGGAGTTCTGCACTTCTACTGTTTCATTTTATTAATGAATTCCCATGAAATAAAGGTGTTTGGCATCACTATTCAGTGTGCAGGTAGCACCTTATGAGCCACTGTTGCCTAAAAATGGATTGTTGGTTTATTTGCTCAAAATGTCTTTCATAACTGAGATTTGTCTTGAGTTTCAAATGTCACATAAGATATTTAAAATATTTGCAGCATTCTGACATTCTGACAAAGGTTTGCTCTAGTGTCGGACTTAAAAGAGTGGAGAAGTTCATTGTTCATTGTTCAGTTCATTGATTTTAGCCACACTTAAATTTCACACAGCATGCACAAGCAAATCCCCCCATCCCAGATGAGCAGCATGTGTGTATGAGAGTGTGTGTTTGTGATATTTAATCTACCACAGAGAAAACAGCCCTGTTTTTGGAGTGAGATAGTAAATGAGCTTCAATCACTGAGTCCAAAGGATGTATGGAGTCTGTGTTTAGTATTGATTTCTATAGCATGAAGTAAATTGTATCTCCCTCCTCCATGTTTTTACTTCTTTCGATGATATATGCTGTGATCCAGTGGGCCGAAAATAATTCCTCTCCACTACTGGAATGTGTGTGCGTGTTTTACCTCCGCTCTGACTGCTAACCTACAGATGTTCCTGCAGAGACTGAAATTTCAGTAAAAGGAAAAAAAAAACACAACTGTAATCACTTTTTGTTCTATTATCACACTGGAAATTGAAGTTCAAGTCAAGTGCATTGCATTGTGGGACACAGTATTCCATGCTGCTCTGGTTGTATACCATATTGCGGTAAATCTAGTAAGCATCCTTCGCATATAGAAAATGTACACAGTCACTCAGATTTGTCGCTGTAGCATTAATCTCCAGGGTGTTCATGAAAAGGTGCTATAAGTGACTCGCGATGCATGAAGTTGAAAGCCCAGAAGAGCATTTGAACTGAAATAAGAGACCAAAAAACAGCAAAGCAATTACCTCACATGTTTTTGCAAATTGGAGCTTGTGCATTGTGACAGCGTCTGTATGTGAAACATCTCATTTCCTGTTTCTTCCTTTTTCATCTACTTGACATTTCGCACCAATTTAAAGCGAATGGGTCTATCTGCATTTGATTTGAGCTCTTCAGGTTAATTACTTTTTGAAGATGCTGACTCACAGTCTTGAAAACATATTTGAATAATTGTGTTTCACCAGGCCTGTCAGTGGCTGTCTTAGAAAACGGCGAAGAATAATGTGTTTTGTATTTCTGATTTACCGAAGCTTAAAACTAGCATAGAAAAATTGATTAGAATGGCTTAATTAGAAAAGATACGATAATGTTCATGATAATAGCCATATTAGTCAAATAGCAGCCATTAATAATCCAGGTTTTGTATTTTGGACCAAGTTCTTCCAAGCATAAGTATATGAAGTATATAATTTATTTTCAGTTTGAAATGTTTTTGATTATTTTCTGTAGCCGTAAGGTTATAAAGTAGTTCACAGTTTATATCACTTTACCACATTCTTTTAAAATTAACCCTACTAAGCTTCGCTCACTTTGTTTAGCGTTTCATAGGATTGAATTGGAGTACAACTTTCATGGTGTTCGTAAAGTGCTAAAAATGTTATTTTTCAGAATAAAATGTTTAAAAAGTTTTAAAGTCCATATCATGGCCAAATCACCAATTCGTTTTAAATAATTCAGGGGCCCTTGTCAATTATTCCTCACTTATAGTTTATTTCCTATTCATTTATCTTGTTCACAGGCTCCTGAATCTGTCCCTCACCTCTGACCTAGTGCCGGATCAGGACGTGATCGATGTCATCATACACGTAGGCCGCAATCCGCTTGGAAGACATTTAGCATGGAGATATTTTCGTGAGAAGTGGGACATATTGAATTCCAGGTGAATGTGGCTTGCTTCATCTCTGTTTATCAGTGATTTCAACCTTCCTCTCTGTCCCTGATCTGAATTTCGCATTCGCACTCTCATAAGATATTTATTTGTTATTTCTTGTTTGTGTTTGGAGAAATAGGAAATATATATTGGTGTTTGTTTGCTACTGGGCTCATTAGAGCGATTCTCCGGTGTTTTTAATAACAGTGTCTCTCATTGGCAGGTATGGAGAGGCCTTATTTATGAACTCAAAATTAATCAGCGGCGTGACAGAGTTTCTCAACACCGAGGCCGAATTGAATGAGGTGAGGCTGAACTTTTACATCATCCTGAGGCTTGTACACCTCTAATCAAACTAAAACACTAATGAATTATTGACAAATCTTCATGGAACATTAATACTTACAAACAAACTTTGGTCAGCAAATTACTGAGATGAAGAAAATGGCAAAAGTAAACTGTGAAGACTGCAGAAATGTGCTCCCATTTCGTTGGGTGATTTCCTCATTGTAACTGCTTAACCTTATTACAGGAAATGGAACGTATATTCACTTATTCAAATTCATTCAGCTTCAGCCCCAGAGGACACAGACTGCTGATGTTTCTCACTGCAGCACAGCACTTTCTCATCCAGCTGACTTCGACTTCCACAATTTATCATTCATACAGAGATAATACGAACCCCCTCAGTGTTTTCTTAAACAAAGTATTAACATACTGTCATTGACAATCAGCTGCTGCCAGAGCACTTCATCCTCAGATTCACAAACGATCAGTGCTATGTTTAATGCTGTTGATTTGAAAGTTTCTTTTAAGAAACTCTCAGATATTTTAAAACCGTTCAGCAGCTTTACTCCTGAATCCTGAGTACATATTCATTCACGTATTCCTCATGACCTCAGGAATTGGGATCATTTTCGTAACATGTTATTTGGTAAATCGAGAATTTAGATTAGATTCTTATGCCTTTAGAGTTATGTTAGAGGCTAGCAGAGTTCTTTTTTTTGACAAACACCCAAGCGTCTTTCCCTCCCAGAAAAACATCAACACCAATAATTCTGTTTACTCCAAATGCATTCCCACACCTCATTATCATAAACATCGTTGTTATCTGTTAAATTACATGTCAGGCATTTGCATGGAAATGCATTGTATATTCTGATGCCATTTAACTGTCAGAGATGAAGGTGCCACACAAAAAAATCAAGACACAATACGATGATAAAGTTAATGAAAATTGTTTATTTTCTCCTCAGCTGAAAGAGTTCATCCTGACCAGCGGGGGAGAGTCAGCACCTGCGTTCGCTCGAGCCATTGAGATTGTTCAAGCTAATGTAAAATGGCACATCCTGTTCCAGGAACAGTTTTACCGCTGGCTGCGGAAAGCTCCTGACGGTTAATGCAACATTAAGCATGGAGCGCTCTATTAGCATGGAAACTCATGGCCAGTGACGTGGGGAGATTTAAGCAGAAAAAAAAATGAAAAAACTATTCTGGGCTATGAGAATCATCAAAATTGAGCTTTTCCCTGCTGTTTTTGAAACAACCAGACCCTCTCAGACCAGGATGAAATGAATGGCTGAAAAATACTGAAGGCATCAACGTCGGAAATTGCATGGTGGCATACGTCGATAGCGACAGACGATTTACATTCCATTTCCCCTTGTATTTTGCATGAAAGTCATTTCCTTCCTGCCGTCATTCTGTTTGCTGAAGTTTGACCTTTTCTGAGTCCTAAGAATATCGGATTTGCTTTGAAGACCAGACGACGGTACAAAGAGATTGCTCTTCGGTCTATATAAACAATTTAGATTAAGCACAAAGATGTGACAATCAGTATTTTGATTGGAACAGGACAAGGAGGACAAAGAGGAGAAGTATTCATGTAGCCTTTTCTCTCTCCAAAGCCATAAAGAGGAGCAGACTGAATTTTATCTCTTGTACAGATGGCGTTTATTGTTTGATCAACTGATGCCGCTCAACGGGCATCAGAAGTGGGATTCTTTGTTTGGAGGGTTTTCTGCAGGTCCTGGCTGGAGCAGTGATGGTTTAACCCGCAGGTGTCTTGGATCATTTGCATTCTCATAGTGTTACTCTTTGCTCTCCAGTTTGGGAGGCTTTGTCCTTGAATATGGTATGTTTGTCTGAGTGAAAAAAAAAAATCAGTGTGTCGATATTTTCATGTTTGGTTTATTGATAAGCTGGAAGGAGTTCAATGCAGTGCACAGATGTTGTTTTGAGTCGTGGATAATGTGAGCTTCTGAAATGGATGGTTGTCATGGAGACCAATTATACAGGTTTTCATAGGTTTATCTTCTTTTTTTGTTGTTTTTTTTGTAATTTCTTTTTCTTTTTTACATGAACATGAATGGTTAAATGTGCAGTGTTGAAAATAATGTAGTGGTTGACCAATATACAGGTTTCTGTATGTTTGAATTGTTTTCCAGTAAGAATATTCAAAACAAAATATCAGTTAAACAAGACAAATTTACATTTGAAGCAAAATTGTGTAATATATGTTGCTTTTCAGAGGATATATCTTGAATTCTATTTATTTTTCTTACTCAGATTGTTTCCTTTGTTTTTTAAGCATCTATCTGTGCATTTTTGCTTCTCAGGTAAATTTATCTTGTTTTAATGATGCCCAATGAGCAATGATCAATCACAAAAACAATTACCAACAATCATAAGTAGTATTAACACATTTTAATTGGCCAATCTGAAAAATGGACAGATATCAGCCAGTTGTTCATCCTGGTCGATATATTGGTCCATCACTACTGTATGTGACTCTCAGGCTTGGGCAAAATTCAGAATTGAAGAACTTGAAGAATTACAAAGACATTAGAGGAATTTCATCAGTCCGACTCAAGGTTGGCAACAAAATAAAAATAATTACATCATTAATTTGAACTAATCATCCCTGTTTATTCCCTGAATACGTTTACTCAATTGATTATTATGACTTGAAATGATTATGACTTAACTTAACTTATTTTTCTAAATTAAGGTCAATATAAAAGTTGATAATATTGATTATATATTAAATTAACTAACTAAAAAAACAACAATTACAATTAAAGTTGTATTAATTCTGTTAAGATTTTTCTGCACTGGGACGACGTGAAATATTTTGTTAGTAGTGGTGTAAAATGATTCATGATTAATCGCATCCAAAATAAAAGTTTCTGTTTACATAATATATGTGTGTGCATTGTGTATATTTATTATGTATATTATATGATTATTTATTATATTATATATTATATATATATATATATATTATTATATTATTTATTATATGTTTTACGTGTATATATTTATATTCATATAAATTATATCATATGTAAATATATAGTAAATATATAAACGTCACATATTTTTCTTGTATTTATATATACATAATAAATATACACAGTACACACACATTATGTAAACAAAAACCTTTATTAATATAAACCTTAAACCTTAATATAATATAATATAATAATATGAATCACACATATGGGGAAGCCATACTAATTTCTAACATTTTTCATCCTCCACAGTTAATGTGTCTGGAAATACCTCATAAATTGTGAGTATGGTAAATTTTACATCACATTTACACATTGATTTTGGTTAATTGATACTGGTGATTCTTTTTAGAAACTACATAAAAGCTCATAATTTGAATTCTGCATCCTCTTTGCTACCTCAATTCAGATTCAGTTCAAATTCAAGAATTGAACTGGAATTTGTAAGGCATTCTCTATTCAGTTCTGAATGGTGCACGACCCTTGTGACTTACGAGCCCATTAGTAGTCTCTTGTATCCAGTTGGCGGTGTGGATCTCTCAAGGAATAAAACTGTGGAACATAGGCCACTTTTCAAATGACTAGCTGGGTATTTAATGAAATCCCCAGGCAAGACCCTTTAGTTGGATACTACAAAGTCGCCTGTGTAATATCAGATTGATGCAACATATATTTCCAGCCTTTTTATTTTCCTCCTTTCATGTTGTATTTGACGTAAAGCTCTCTTTTGTTTCTAAATTAGAGATAATATCCTCTGTGTTTTGAGCAGAGCTGCTTAGAGATTTTAATGCTTACAATAAATTCTTTTGTACAGTAATGCATCCTGGTCTAACTGTGCCTGTTATTGAGAGCTACCTCCATCCAGAACTATGCTATGCTTATGCTGCTTCAGTGCTTATGCTGTTACAGGACATTTCTGTCTATGGAGCCAAGCATCAAAGGTATTTGGTTAGTACAAACTCTATCCACCTTTTTCTTTAATGCGGAAGTAAGCCTACGGGTGAGACTTCCGGTTCATAAGCTGCTATAGGGAAAAAATGAGAAGAATAACAACGTACACTAAATGCTAAAACTGTTTGCACTGCAAACCTGTGTGCTCATAATTAAATAATATGGTAATACACACCAATTTGCAATATCAAGCAACAAAACAAGCTGTTTTGTACAGCTAAAAAACCTATAAAATTTACAAATGGCCAACAGTTCAGTTTCCACTAATTTATGTGTTTTTAAATGTCCTATACATATAATTATTGGTATGTAATTACTTTCATTTCCACCTACTGTAAAAGGTTGTCCATTATTTTGGATTGATGGGTTTTTTTACTGCTTTACCTACAAGCTTAGACCAGTCTTCACAAAATTGCAGAGATATTGAAAACCTAGCTAATATCGATATGTTGATTATTTCCATGTTGTGGCTCATAACCAATAAAAGGCTGACATTATAAATCTATACTATATTTTTTTTTCAGAAAGAAAATTAAAATGAATTAAATCTTTTTTTTTTTTTTTAATTAAAACTATAATGTTGCGAGACTTGAGACTCAAGTTTGTCTGTGTATCTGCCAATTCTTATGAAGCCAGCAATCATAATTTTTTGAGATGTAATTTTTATTTGTTTTTGGACTGAAAAAAAAAAAATGCTTCAGGGGGAAAAGAAAAGAAAAGAAAAGAAAAGAAAAGAAAAGAAAAGAAAAGAAAAGAAAAGATGTTCATGTTAAAGCCCCTTTTCTTAAATGCACAACAGAATCTCCATTATACTTCAAGTCCAAAACATTCAGTTGGTTATTGGTTATTTGCTAAATAAATAAATATTTTATGATTTAACTGTATCTTACCAGAGATATTCAGACGTAATCCAGTTAGTTCAATTATAATTTACATTGACATCACCTTGTTAAAGTGTTTCATCCAACCTTATTATGATTATATAAATTTTTTTTACAGTACATGTGATTATGGGATATGAAAATATCTAGCATCTCAAAGTCACATTCATTACAAGCAGTGCATTTTTGCATATTTTTAATTAGTTCTTGGTATGAAGCCTAAAAGTGTTTGCAAATACTCTAGGAGGTTTTTTTTACACAGGATTCTCCCTGTGGGCTCACCACAACATAATCTACACCTGAATAAGATTCATTTTAGCCTTTTTTTCTTCGAAACTTATTGCAGACATTCTGACTTAAAAAAAAAAAGTGTTTTTCTCCACAGCTGGATTCCGGATTCATGGATTTCACCTCGTCTACCGGCTCGTACATTTCCACTGCCACTTCATCAAGAGTGTCATCAAGGGAGTCTAACATTTATTCATTTATTCAGCATATATTTTTATCCAAAGTAACTCACAAATGAGGAACATCACAAGTCTTGCTGCCATTTGACGTTCTGGTCTGAACGCCTGTTCATTTTACTCTATGGATCATCAAGGTCTCATGGTTCGTTTTGTATCACGTTTTTAGAGTCACAGTTTCGGTACGGTTCGGTATGCGCTATGTTTAGGGAAAAACTATAATGTCAAATAAAAATAAAGAAAATAAGAATAATCTAACTACAAGCAACAGGAAGGTCTAACATTAGTTAGGTACAGAATCAAATAGGTACAGTAATCAAATGTAAAATAGCATTGCAAATTTTACTGTATACTGTACTGTACTGTATAAGCGTGCAATCGCTTTTTCGCACGCGCTGTTTTATCAGTTTCACTTTCGCTTCTGAAATCGATCATGTTCAGCAAGGAGGGGAGAGGATGGAAAGGGGGGCACCGACCCTGCTTCAGAGAGAGCTTACTGTTTGTGCACGTTCTGAGGCACGGTTTTGCGCGCTTCGGATGAGCGCAAATCTCATTGCGCAAGCATCCTCTGGCTTTTAAATGTTTAAACTGGCAAGGCTTAAATGAGTTTAGTTTAATCACAGATAGGTCTCACTTGTGCAGCGCATTATCAGCACGATGACGGAATAAATGACTGCTAATATTCCATAATATGGCATTCACATTGAACAAGAGTGAATGGTTTGTCCACTTTTTTTTTTTGTTTGTTTGCTGTTGTTGTAATGTACTGGGAAGCCAGAATGCACATTCATCAACAGAAACATACATTAGCCGAACCCTGTTTGTTTTACGTGTTGTTATTTATAACAAACCATATTATAGATACGTTGTCAGATTTAAGTTGAACCGCGGTCCTATTGCTCGCCGAACCGTGTGTGGAGAACTGTACGGTTCGGGTTTTTTTTTACTGCGAACCGTTCCATGCCTAGTCTCTTCCCTTCAGTGCTTGCTCTTTTCTTCTTTGCCAGAAAAAACTAACAATCCAAATGTGAACAGTTGATGATAGCCACTAACTTCCATAGTATGGAATGCTGTGGAAGTCAGCTGTTTGGTTACCAGCATTTTTCAAGATATATTCTTTTGTTTTTAGCAGAAGAAAGAAACTCATGCAGGTTTAGAACAACTTGAAGGTGAGTAAATAACAAAATTTTCATTTTTGGGTGATCTGTCCCTTAAAAACCATGAATACAATTTCCTTAATTATTTAATAGTGAGGCTGTTAGAGTACATTACTATTAATCTGTTGTAATTCAAAAGTATGGTGTTCTTTTTTCAGTTAGAGCCACTAATGCTCAAAATGTCTTCATACGGCCAATTGTAGGTACATTTATATGTCTATTGTTGGTTAAGTAAGAGTGTTGACTCATTCTGCTTCACCTCTCAGAGACATAATAAATCCTGTGATCTGTAAAAATTCAGAAAGCCTCAGAATATAAATAAATAATTATAATCTACCAGAGAACAGCAAAGTTTCCAATTGTGCTGACATTTCAGAACAAAGCACTACAAGAGACCATAAATCCTTTTTGCGCTGCAAATGCAAATTAATATTTTGCCATTTCCACAATACCTACAATCAGAGCACTTTCACATTCAAATCAATGGCAGGATTTGCAACAGATTCTGTCTTATCGCAGGGCTTTGTTTCCTGTAAAGTCAGAAGTGAGAAAGATGCAAGTGTTCCTATTAGTCTCATTCACTGAACACAAAATTAAATGAAACAAAGTTTGTGTAATTTAAATTGAATGCAATAATTATCATAAAAATGGTTTTACTAATGATTTAGGTTTCTGCTTGTGTTTCATGAATAAAGCCTAGGCCTACTGTATGCAGTAATTGCAGACATATGTAAAGTTCTATATAATGTGTTTTTGTGCTAAATCAATTTCTTTCAAATAGAAATAAATCTTTTATGTGTCACAAGCAAACATATAAGTCAACTCCCCAGTGGCAGCGCCACCAAAATGCAGCAAATGTTTTGAATTGTACAAAGAAATATACAGTACACTGGGGAAGTTTGTACAACACTTACAGACTCCACAGAGGACAAGACAGAGGCAAAGACTGGCAAAGGAAGCAGTTACATTTGCTGCGGGGCAGGATGTGAGGGCATATGTTTGATCTTTAAAGGCCAAACCCCTTGTGGCACAGAAATCAATATCAATCTGCCAACAGTAACAGCAGCACCAGCGACCACCGTTTTCCTGTGTACAGTACATCTAATAGTGCTCCGGAACTAGCCTGTTTGGTTCTTTTTGATATATATATATATATATTTTTAACAAAACTGCATCATCACACCATACCACGCATTCGCCCCTTTACCCTCCATTTCTGTTTGCTGTCAGATTATGTCTGTTCCCAATGTTTGTTGTCTGGTTTATGGAGTTCCGCCGTACTGTTAAGCCCTGTACTTGTCACTAGAGTATTTACCGATGATTTGTTGTGGATTGGCAGTGTTTACAGCCAGTCAAGGTCATTGTACGGTTAATTCATTATTGAGTGTTTTAAGCAAGCATAACATTCATATCAAATGCTATTCCACTGTGTTTACTTGACATCATCTGTCCTTGAAGCCAATGCAGAGTTAGTAAAATGATGACATAAACAAGAAGTAAGCAGTGTTCCCAGATCTAGTGAGCTGCCTCTGATAACTATACACAAGACTTCTAAAGGTGCAGTCACATTTACAATTGTTTGGCGAATTTTCTAGGGAAAATCCATGTTGTCAGGAATTTTGTGTGAGGATGAAAGATTTTTAGACAGTAGGTGCGTTTCCATTATAGATTTGTGCAAAACTTTGGCGTTATCATGACGACTTGTGTTGGTAGGTTTATGTATATCGCAGTCACCGCACTAGCCATTATCTTTAATCGAAGGAGACGTAAATGTGTATATCTTTAGCAAAGCAGCATGGAGAGCCACTTCTGGGGCACTTTGAAACACATTGACTAGAGTGGCTGCAATCAGCTCAGATGGGCATGTTGGAACTGTAATGCACTGCAGACATGTGCAGTGTAAATAAGTTTTTTTTCAAGCATTAATGGCTAGAATATCCCGTTATACTTGAGAGCAGCCACGTATGAGGTACATTAAAGAATGATCATGTGACTTTTACGTACACCAAATGAGCTGTAAATGTGAACAAAAAGTTACCATTGCAGTTTTGTAAAATATTCCTTTTTCGAATTGCCTGAAAAACCACCTCATGCGAGCGTAAAAACCTATTTGCAATATATGAGAGTTTTTGCGAAATAGTGCAATTTTGGTCACGCAGATTCACTTTGTTGACCAACCTAAAGTCGCTTGGTTTGAAAATGACGATGAAAATGGGTATTGTGGTATTGAAAATAGACAACAGACCTTTTTGCAACCAATATTTACACATGTGACAGCACCTTAAGGGAGGGATTTTCAAACATTTTGATGACAATGGTCTTCTTGCAAAGGACTCACTTCCTAAAATATGAAAATGAAAGGCAGCATTATATGTGAAAACATAGTGTCACGTTTCTCACACTCAGCACAAGAGATCTCCATCGTCTTTGCCTCCCGGACTCCATTTCCCATAAGCCCTTGCATAAGAACTAATTACAGACACCTGTATCCAATCAGGAGATCTATAAAGGTTGCACACACACCCATCCACATTGCAAAGACCAGCTGCTTCTACTGAGCGGTTCCATGTTTTTAATCAATAGCACTTTTGTTTTGCCTTACTGTTTGCTGGTATTTTGACTCTGCCTGCTTTGACTACTATCTTAAATAAAGCCAGCACATAGATTCCCAACTCTGTTGTTACGCTCCACTGTTACAAATAGTATGTGTGATAGTTAAAAATTAAACAATTAATGTTGTAAATAAAGAGAAGCTAAAAGAATGTAGATTTTTATGTGGAAATTATTGAAAAAATTAAATAATTAATAATAATTTGATTTAATGTGTATATATAGGCTTTTCACAATAAATATTGACCCAAAGCGTACAAATTTGCCACAATTTCTGTTTTACTGTTTTCAAATTATCTTATTATTAGAGCTTCTTTCAAAAATATGTGAAATGTAGTTGTTCACCAGTAATTCAACTGTTTTTATAGAAGCTGTCAGGGTCACTTCGGTCAGATTTAAAACGTTAGGAATCATACACTTACCAAATCACTGTTACACACTCTATTAGACTTCAAAGTCTTCCAAACACAACAAACTCATGCAGAAAAACGCACCTGAGACGCATGACAAATAAAAACAATGTGTGATCTAAAATTGGCTAAAATGTCAAACATGTTTGATATCCTCCGACTGGATGGAATCATAGCCTGAAGCTAAAAAATCAGAGACTGTGATGACCATACACTACGCAATTTTTCTATTAAATCTGTGAACTCAAATCTGCTGACTGGCTCTGACTTTTGCCACCTAGCGTCAACTTCTCTAGACTGTAAATCAGTGGAAAATCATGGCAAAAATTGTGTAGTGTATCCCAGCCTTTAGTTTGCTGACAGAGACACTCCTATTGTCTTGTTTTTGTTGAGAGTGTGCATCTTTGAGGGCTCCATAGGTTTGTGGTGTACACTGTCTCATCCACGTTATATGTTGTACGTGTAGAGGGTGGTGCTGGGGTTCAAACATTCAAGCTCCATGTTTTGTCTCTTGTTGTGAGTGCACAGACTGTATGTTTAACACGCTGCATCCTTGTGTTATCGTGTTCAGCGTAGCATGTGTCCCCATTGTCCGTGTGCTTTCATGTCATCTTATTTTGTGTGAACATGCAGCTTGGTCACGTTCTCATTGGACGTATGCTTGTGTGGGCACATGGCTTTGTTTGTTTTTTTGTTTGCATATTTGCCATATGCTCACTGCCCATTAGGCCATGTGTCCACCAAAGTGAGCACCAGGTGCTCTCCTGAAAACGCCCATCTGTGAGAAAAAAATGCTGGGAGTGCTTCTGTGGTGCAGCGTTTTCCTCAGTTGACAAGCTTTGGTTGCGATGATGTAGAATATCAGTGGAAGTAATACAGCAGACACATTGCAAATTAAATGTTTCTCCAAGCGTTTTTCATAACAATATTGCGGTAGTCAGGGGATTCCATCTGGTAAAGACCTAAATGCTCAGAAACAAGCAATATTAACTTCTCTTCCACTGTTATTCAGTCGTTGTACAAGCAGGGTGTGACAGTTTGGCCTGTATGGCATTAGTCCCGCCCCTCCTCCACTGTGATTTGGATGGGTGACTAAAAAGTGACACTGCATTTGTACCCAAAGTTAAACAGTCTTCAAACCCTGATGACTGGAAAAAGATGCAGAGCTCTCAGTGTGAAAAAGACACTCAGTCCCTCAACATGCGGCTGGCATTTTAAAAGACTTGGTGCTCCCATTGAAAACATTTGGAAAAATATTCTAGACCCGGAGGAAAAAAAATGCTTTGGTGGACACACAGCCTTAATCTTGATCCCAACCCTCTTGTTACCTGATTATTGGTTCATCTTCTCTACCTGTCCTCCCTAGTTACCCTCATTTGCTCTCCAATTTATTCTCCCAGTGTTTTTTCTGTCCTGTGCCAGTTTGTCATTGAATGTACCGCTTGTGTCCAGCCCTGCTAAGCAAGGTCCTGCCTTGTTCTGCCTCACTAATCCAGTTGCTGGTCTGTTTTCCCCTACTGGTACTGCCTTATCTTCGAATGATACAGGCTCTGTTTTTGTTCTTCTTTTTATTCTCACCAAAATGCTGTATAAGGCAAGAAATCTTGATGCCTATTCTTTGGAACAATCTTCACATCATCTCAACATCCATGCTCAGTCACCAAAGAGATTCCACAGGGACCTTGTATTCATTTCTCTCCTTTCCCTCGGGAGCGATCCAGGTGATCAATGGCTGTCGGCTATGCTGGGCCCTGTGGGACGTCCTCGGAAAGCAACAGATACTCTGTCTGAGAGTCGTCAGACAGACCTCAGATCGGTCTCATTCATCTATAAGGTGATTGTGTGTCTGTGGAGCTGAGATGGTATTGATCAAGGGTCAGAGAGCCATAGGACGGACATATACATTATCTAACCCTCTTTGATACCTCACTGTAATCCATATGGCTGAGTGTAATCTCCTCTGCCGACGTTCTGATTTAGCCCAAGATGGAGAAGGAGAACATGGGAAAAGATTTATAGGAACAAAGTCCAAATGGAGGGAAAGATGAATTGAAAGAGGGTACAGTCTGAGAAAGATAGGACAAAGGTGCGCCTATCAGTGGGCGAAGAGAATCTAGCTCAAGAATGGAATTAGTTTTATGAAAACAGACAGCAGATGACAGGGAAGAAGCCCTTTACCCAGAACAGCGGCCAAGTTCAACGTTGCTTCTCAACTTTCTATATTACACTCTCTTGCAGTCATGTTAGGTCAGCAAGCTCTTTTTACACTGGCTGGAAGGACTATGTGTATTAGAAGGAGCTCTGAGATAATTGCCTTGTTATAAAACCTGACTTGCCTATGTAGGCAGCTTTCTAAGGACAAAAATAAATCTTAAATCAACATAAACTGGTATTAGTGCTCTCCTTAGCTTTTTTTTTTACTGATTTCTAGAGAGATTTTGGCACTTTACAGCTGTCTACTCTTTTGCAAATTGCATTAAATTATATTTAATTAAATTATATTTAACTTGTAGTGTACCATTTTTTTTTTCAGTTAATGTCAGTTCATCATTGATTCAGTGAAGTCGTCATCCAGCTCAGTTTATTTCTTTTCAAATGTACATTACCATGCTAAACTCTCAGAGAGTTAATAAGTACTCTTTTTAAAAATATGCTAAAGCAGGAGTTTTTAACTCTGGCCCTCGAGGTCCACTCTCCTGCAGAGTTTAACCCCAACTTTGTTTAAACTCACCTGCCTGCAACTTTCTAGTAATCCTGAAGACCTTGATTAGCTTACTCAGGTGTTTTTGATTAGGGTTGTAGCCAAACTCTGCAGGAAAGTGGACCTTGAGGGCCAAAGTTAAGAATTCTTGAGTTGAAGTGTACTTTTTCACAAAGGTAGACTGGAATTTACAATTTATCTACTCTAGCCAGGGTTCAATAATCTCTTATAACAACTAAAAGAGTTTCTTTCCACAAAATATATTTTATCTGATTTTCAGTCCAGTTTTTATAGTACCATTACAGCATAATTAAAAGTAATTTTATGACTTCCTTGGATAACAACCATTGTGCAGTCCTTTTTATTGATTTATCTAAGGCTTTTCATAGACTCATCAGCTTAGGTTTATCAGAATATGCTGTTGAATGGCTTGGTAATTATTTATGAGGTAGATCTTGATTTATACACATTGGAGAGATCAGGTTTATTAATGTAAGTTAAGGTGTTCCCCATGGATCCGTTCTTGGACCACTTTAATTAATAAACTTGGACTAAATGCCATTAGTATGAACTTTCATTTATACACTGATGATATGGTAATGTGTTTTTCTGCCTCTACATTAAACCAGGCTTTTTATTGTCTTCAGTTAGCACTTGAGTACCACTTATGGTGTGGGATTCAGAACTTTCTTAAAAGCAGAAAAAGTAAACTTCAAAACCTTTACGTTTTAAATACATTACTACCCATCAAGGTTCTATGATTCAGTATCTCAATATCATTTCGTTTTATTTGATTAATGTCCATTTTACTCATTTGAAACCAAAAATATGTAGACAAAAATGTGACCCTGGACCACAAAACCAGTCTTAAGTAGCACGGGTATATTTGCAGCAATAGTCAATAATGCATTGTACAGGTCAAAATCGTCAACTTTTTTCTTTTATGCCCAAAATCATTAGGATATTAAGTAAAGATCATGTTACATTAACATATTTTGTAAATTTCCTACCGTAAATACATCAAAACTTAATTTTCGATTTTTAATTAGTAATATGTATTGCTAAGAACTTCGTTTGGACATTTTTTTAAAGGTGATTTTCTCAGTATATTTTTTTTTTTTTTTTGCCATCTCAGATATTTAAATAGTTTTATCTCTGCCAAATATTGTCCTATCACAACAAACCATACATCAATGGAAAGCTTATTTATTCAGCTTTGATGTATAAATCTCTAAATTTCCAAAAATGACCTTTATGAGTGATTTTGTGGTCCAGGGTCACAAATAGTCTAATCAAATAAAAAAGTGGATGGTTTTCCCCTATATTTGTGAGATCTGTGTATTTTTATGCTTATTATACCATCATAGCTTAGCCACATGCTAATGACCAGTGTTGGGAGTAACGCATTACAAGTTACGTAATAATAAAGTTACTTTTGAGTTACTTATGAGTTACTTTTTTTTAATAAGTAACGCCAGTTACTTTTCCCCCCGTTTATTGATTGACAAGTCTCCTGTCGGGAAATTGGGAGTAAACATGATGTTACTGTATTCTAGACTAAATATGAACATGCATTCGTTCATCTCACTCACAAAAAAACAGATTTAGTATTCCTCAAAATGAATAAAAACAATGAAATGCAAACTTAGAATATGATGCAATCCTGCAATAATTAAATATGTTAAATGTACAAATATCCTTTATGTATTTAATCCCATTTTATTAACCGATGTCTTTGCTGCTGACCTTCGATGATGCAATTCAACCATGCTAATATGCAAAAATTACTTTAGATAAACCAACATTTTGTGCTTCATTTTTTTTATAGCTGAAGAGTGATCTCCTGCATAAATGTACTTTTCTTTCAGCCTGAGGTGAATTCATTTCACTTTTGGTGTGAAAGGGATTTTACTTTAGAATTGTTTTATATTAAAAACAAAGAAGCAAGCCCTGCCCAGATTTAAAAAGTAACGAAAAAGTAACATAACACATTACTTTACATAAAAAGTAACTAAGTAACGTAATTTGTTACTTTTTCAGGGAGTAACGCAAGATGCATTACTTTTAAAAGTAACTTTCCCCAACACTGCTAATGACAACTATTGAAATCAATTCTTTATTGTCTGAGGTGGACTACTTGTGTCTACTATGTAGTCACTGTTATTTAAGTTAAGATTCATTTAGGATGCTGCTTTAGGTGGCAGCTGCCCATTTAGACAGTATGGCTAACGAGAACTCACTGGGTGTGAAAGCAGTGTTAATGAGAGGGAAGCAGGAACAGCAGGTGATGTTCTAACTGTTAAATGTTAAATAGCGTATCTTGCCCCCACTGAACCAACTATTAAAACCCCAGGCCTTTGATAAAGGTAATTAGATATTGATTACATTGCTAATCCAATATCCGCCCGCATCTTCAAAAGAAGGGCTGCTCTCACAGGAAATTCACACGGGAGCATTGGGTTGTTTACAAAGAAGAGAAATGAGTGTGATCACAAGTATTTTGTATCTAACCTTACCATGTCAAAGCCTTCACTTATCTTTTCACAGTTACTGATTGGAGCAAAAAAAAAAAAAAAGTTCAATATCTAGTGAAATATCTCTCTGCGAGAAATGGCGGTGTGGTTATCAAAACAACACATTCAGATTCTCTTCAGTGAGGCTTAATTAAATCCTCCTCAGCAAATGTTTTAAAATCATAATGGGAAATGAAAATACAGAATGGAGCACTGATAAGAGTAATGGAGCTTTTGAAAGACAAACTCACAGTAAGGTCACTATGTTGTTATGGAGATTAGATTTGTCTCCATTTTAGACACCTTTTAAGTAAAGGTTGACAGAACTTCAGGGTGGTTATGTATTTCAGCAAACACATATTTAAATTGGATCATGCAGGTTTTGAATATGTAATAATGATATTTAGATACATCTTAATGTCTCTAGTCTCTAGAAGTGTTTGAACAAACCTCAAAGTGGATGTAAAATGCCATCTCATCCCATTTCTTCTGTAATATTGTGTATTGTATGATGGTCTAGAATGGTCTACTTACATTTTTTTTTTTCTTGACTGGCAGTCCCAGTCACCACTCACTTTGCTTATAAGTAAAAGAGCAGCATGAACATTCTTCAAAACATCTCCTTTTGTGTTCCATCGACGAAAGTGATTTAGGTTTGAAGGGGTGAGTAAACAATGACAGAATTTTCATTTTCTAAATGAATTTATAGAAATGTTAATTTATTACTTACATTTATTTTGACTTTACCTGAGTACACTCATTCTTAAGTAACTAAACAACAGAAATGTGGGTGTTAAAAGTATATTCATGCCCTTTAAACACTGAGCTTTGTTCAGATGAGATGTCCGCTGTGAGTTTTAGCACACAATATCAGAGCTCAGTGTACACAATGACAGATTGAACCCTATTTTTCCCCTAAGATGTTCAGTCAACCCACTGTTTCTTTATTTTTCCCTTTGATTCATTAAACTGAAACATCAAAGCCATTTCCTCTTCCAAACTTGTCAAATGCTTTGAATTCATTAAGATTTGATGTAAAAGGACTCTTTTCCCCAAATACATCGCAGTTCTCCTTGGTAATTAACATTGTGCTTGAGTGATGCACAATAGATTTACTTTGATTGATCATTAGCAAAGCTATTGTTTGATATTGTGAAAACGCAAGGGACTTGCATGCATACTAAGTATGCAAGGCTGTGTGAGCGAAAAGAAAAAAAATGATGAAATTATGCAAACGCTTCCATCTTTTTGAAAAGGTTATCCTAAAGATGAAACTGGCTTTCTGTGATCTCACTGTTCTTTTTGCTACAGAAGCGCCACTTTTTCATGAAAGAGTGAACAACAGAAAAAAAATATTCATTTTCTAATTTCATTTCTCATATTTTTGGATGTGAGCTAATACATGATTAATAACAGTGGCCATTCTGACCAAAACACTGAGCATCAATAATTCATGTTGAGGTGATAAAAATGGTTTTCTCAATTTCGCCCTCTCTTTCTCTATCCCGTCAGCCTGCGCATTTGGCGCATATTGTTGTTTTGGTCTGCTGTCAGTGTCTTGCAGCACTTTTCCAAATGGAAGATAGGAGGGACAATATTAGTGTAGTTGGCCGTGATGCCACATTAGAGCCCAGAGCGAATCAAATGCCTGGTAAAACATCTTTACTTTGCTGATAAAAGAATGACTAATGTGTTTCCATTTTGTTGACTTTGTCTTCATATCTGAAAAAAAGAGACAAATCAATGGCCTCCAGTCGCCTGTGAATATAAAGCACAATTCATTTTGACGGACAGACAGCAGAGAGGTAGTGAAGATAGAGGGAATATAACAAAATCAGACATTACCTTCAAGTATACAATTCTACACGTAAAAGCCAACGTTCCAAACTTTCTTGTTAGAAGCACGCAAACCGTTTACATTGGTAACTTGCCACGTCGCATCCAGTCAGTATTATTATAATAGTGTCTATTGGCTTTTGAGGCGTGGCGTGGCGTGGCGTCGCGTTGCGTTGCGTCGCGTAGCTTGCATCTGTTTTACACTCTCTGCCAAGAAACCAGTCCAGGACTGCGACGAAGCGTAGTACTGACACCTGCTGAAGTATTTTGGTAATAGTGAGGGATGATAGTGTGTATTTTTGCGATTTTTTTCCCAGTTCTGCTTCCCTGTTTCAATTTTATCTTTGACCCGCCGCCAAACTTTAGTCATCCTTAAAAGAAATACATCATTTCACAACCCTTTGAAAGTGTAAGGGTGAGGTTTATATAGCGTATAAATTGCCTTGAAGGGATGTTCTGGAATTTTTGTCACGGTCCTTGATGTTTCCTTATGGATCAGAACAAATTCTCCAGTCACAGTTGTGCTGCTGGGTGGCTCTTCTGGCTTCAGTGTTCATTTTAGTGCCTTTCTTTAGCATCTGTGTATAGCTATAGGTCTACAAGTACAGTATTGTACACACAGTTGAGGTCAAAAGTTTACATACACCATGCAGAATCTGCAAAATGGTAATTATTTTGTCAAAATAGGAGGGATCATGCAAAATGCATGGTATTTTTTATTTATCACTGACTTGAAAAAAATATTTCACATATGAGACATTTACATACTGTCCACAAAAGAAAATACACTCTTAAAAAATAAAGGTGCTTCACGATGCCAGAAAAACCTTTTTTGTCTAAATGGTTCCATAAAGAACCTTTACCATCTGAAGAACCTTTCTGTTTTGCAAAATGTTCTTTACGGCGAAAGAAGGTTCTACAGATTACACTCTTAAATATAAAGGTGCTTCACGATGCCAGAAAAACCTTTTTTGTCTAAATGGTTCCATAAAGAACCTTTACCATCTGAAGAACCTTTCTGTTTTCCAAAATGTTCTTTATGGCGAAAGAAGGTTCTACAGATTATAAAAAGGTAAGAAAGAGATGGTTCTTTAAAGAACCTTTGACTGAATGGTTCTTCTGTGGCATCGCTTGAAGAACCTTTTGAAGCACCTTTACTTTTAAGAGTGTAATAGTTGAATTTATATAAATAACCCTGTTCAAAAGTTTAGATTTGCTTGATTTTTAATAGCTACTGTGTTGTTACCTGAATGATCCATGGCTTTTTTATTTTTTTATTTTATTTTATTTATTTATTTTTTATTTTTTTTACTGATAGTTTTTCATGAGTCCCTTGTTTGTCCTAATCAAATGCAAAACTTTTTTGTGTAGTTGAACCCTTACCAACAATGACTGTATGATTTTGAGATCCATCTTTTCACACTGAGGACAACTGTGGGACTCATATCCAACTATTACAGAAGGTTCAAACATTCACTGACGTTTCAGATGGAAACACAATGCATTAAGACCCGGGGGGTGAAAATTTCTGAATTTGAAGATCAGGGTAAATTTATCTTATTTTGTCTTCTGGAAAACATGTAAGTATCCTCTGTAGCTTCTGAAGGGCAGTACTAAATGGAAAAAAAGAAAGATATTTAAGCAAAATAAGAAGAATGCACACATCTTCATTCTGTTCAAAAGTTTTCACCCCCAGGCTCTCAGTTGTCCTCAGTGTAAAAAGATACATCTTAGAATCATAGTCATTATTGCAAAAGATTCAAATACACAAAAAAGCTGAAAAAACAAAGAGTTTGTGAGACCTGTAGGATTTTTCTGAAGAACAGCGGGCAGTTTAACTGTTCAGGACATACTCATTAACAACTCTCACTAAACAAAAAAATTCTGTAAGGCGTATGTAAACTTTTGACCTCAACTGTATCAAGCTATTAAATAAAGTCTATGGTCCTAACTTCCATTTTATGATAAATCCTGGAATAATTTGTAATAATTGCAAAACATAATTTGATAATTTTGTATAGTTTAGGCAAAATAAACTACTACTAAAAAGTTTTAGCATTTAGAGGTAGCCTAGGTACAGGTTGGTTTTACTTCTATTTTGTGGAAAACCACACTGGATAAATGAAAACTCTGTTGACTGTTGTGGGGCATGAGATTATTTTCAGCTGTGAGCAGCTAATGAAGCTATTTTTCACTGTGACATTTAAATAAGAAAATCTTTACTTTAAGAATATCTTTATCTTAGCTTTACTTACAGATTATAGTTATGTTAGTCTCAGGTGCATATTATGAATGTTTTGAGAGTCACTTGATTGGTGTTCAGTCCAGTAAAGAAGGCCATTCAGTGCCACAAACAGTAGCCACAACATCGAAACGTGAGCATGTGGCCTAGAGGCAAAGATGAATGAAGGAGGACAAACAGGACTTATCAGTACTTCAGCAGTGTGATGGAAAAGGTAGAAAGAGTACAAAGGTGCTCAGATTTTTAAGCAATTCTTGTCGCCATCCAGCTTTGCAGACACTGTGAAGGACTTCCTGATAGCACACGTACATCACGGAGATGTCTATTTGACGACTGCATTTATATCTGCAAGATGTATTTTTTAAGAGTGTTTGCTTATCTGCAATACGTCTATAGAATGTTTTATATCAGATGTCAAATAGACGTCTATTGGATGTCTTTAAGATGTTTATGATTTAGAATGAATGTAAAACTTGCATCTTACAGGTTTTCCAGATCATGCTTGAAACAAAAATTTAAGTTCAGATTTGTCTGATTTGTTTTACACCATAAGTATGACTTTTCATTTTAGTGTTGCCACAGATGATTTCAAGTTTGATAGATTTTTTCAATGGTTCAGTTATGTTCTCACATTGTTCTCTAAATGATAAAGTGAACTCTTAACCCTGAAAAAGAATAGACATTTGCAGAGTTATTTTGGCGCAATGGAACAATTTTATTTGGTTGACTGTGTCAGCCTTTTTATGTCATTTGTTACACTTTTTTGGAGTGACTTTAAAGTTCTAGTCAGAGCCTGAATAATGCTGAACACTTCATATTACTGTGTCGACACCTGTGGCTCCAGGTTTCCAGCTGCTTGAGACATTTCAAACCTGCTACGTCTGACTCATTTGAAAAATCAGACACCAAATCATGGGAATGCTTATGACAGGTTTATTCAAGGCACTGCCAGTCTTTCTAATTGGAAAAGGAGAGTGAGGTAGAAAAGGCACTGATCGCTGATTTTTTCTTTTTAGCTCTTCATTTTCACATTTTACATTTATGTCCGTCGTGTATACCAAAAACAAAAAAAGAACAGACACAAATTAACTTGAAGATATTAAGGTCAACAAATCTACAAAATGTAAATGGTAAAATTATTTTGTTTTGTACTTTGTATGGGTCCATTATAAAGGTCAGAGATGATGAAAAGGAAAAATCTTCTAAAATCCAGTGCATATGAACCATTCCAAGAGTTGCAATCTTTGTATTTATGTTGGTTTAACACTTTAAAAAAAAATGTAAACATAATTTTAATAAAAATGTCAAGTGGTGCAACCACCAGGTAATTAAAATTGATTACACCTTAAATAAATGTTATCAAAATAAGTAAATACATGGAATATGGACATCATTACTTCCAGATTATACCATCTGACCTCTGACAAACTGCTAAAAATCCTATGTGCTGGTTATACCACAGTGACTTTTTTGGTGGACAAACATTTTTCAAACATTATATATATATATATATATATATATATATATATATATATATATATATATAAAATTATTATTATTATTATTTATTATTATTATTTTTTTTTTAATAAGATGAAATAATTATACATAATCATGGCAAACATCCTAAAATAATTTCAGTCTTTTAATGGTTACACCACCCTGACATGTTTTATTTCAATGTTAAAAAAAAAATAAATAAAAATCCAAATTAATTTTAATTCAGAATTTGAACACTTTCATCACAGAAGTTCAGCCATTTTCTGTTTAAACTGCATCAATATACAGTGCTTTTGAATTACTTAAAGGGATAGATCATCCAAAAATGAAAATTCTTTTGCTTTCTTGATGGATAAAACCACTGAGGTTTGTTCTCACACGTCAAGCACACAGTTTGGGCTTCTGGGTTGAACTTTTGCCATACTAATGTGCTTTATTTTGCGTTGATCAGTGGTTAAATGGGAATAAAAGCTGAAGTGATTAGAAGTAAGTAAATGATGGCAGAATATTCATTTTTGGATGAAGTATCCCTTTAATTCCAAAAAAGCGCCACATCATTGACCCATATATTATTTAACTTTGTATAAATATATGAAGAGTTCACATGCAAAACCAGCTAAAAGCCATCTTGGTCAAAAATGAGATAATGATAGTGAGTGAATGCTCCTGACACATATTATACGTCCATCAAATACTTTTACTTCAAACTCGCTAAATTCCAGCCTCAGTCCAATCAGAAGTACCGGTACTTACATAGAAACCTATACAAAGTGGCCAGAAAAAAATGCATTTTTTTAAAGAAAGATGTCAGATGGATTTAGCTGGTTTTGCATCTGAACTCTTCATATATACATAAACCAACATACATGTATATGCATATCCTTCAAGTTGTATAAATTATCATGTGTCACTATTATACAATCTCCATTGTACAAACTCATCTTCAATCCACTACTGACCCATGACAACAGAGATAGGCACCTTTAAGAATTCCTTAATTAGCATCGACCCATAATCAGACAAGCCTGCATGTGTTTGTCCATGATAGCAGAAAAATGACAACGGCCTGTTCTGGATCCTCTCATGACCTACAGTTACCTTTAATTAACTGATTGATGAAGGTAGATATGGCCTCATTTGATATTATATAAAATATAAGTCAATAAAATGGTGTGATTGTGCAAGGAAAGCAAAGAGCAGCTTATCACTGAAATTTAAAATTTAAAAAGAGTTTTTGTTCCAACTCGGAACAGCAGCAGTCTTTGAGGAGGGAATGCAGTGAGTGTAGACAAAGTATTTTCTTCTTTTGTAGTTAACAAACATACATATAGAGCTCCTAAATTTGCTTGAAACAGGGGAAAGACAGACATTTTCAAAACTGCTTGTCAAGATTGTTTTGAAAAAAATTATATTTGACATTATGAATACAAATTTGGACAAGGGAGTCATAAATTTGCCTCTTTGGCTCAAATCACATTGTTTTTTCAATCCATGTTCTAGTGTAAAATTAAACTCAATCGGTTCTTTTTAAATCAAAAGTGCAAATTTTACTCCTTCAGTCAATATATTGAATGTTGTGATCTCTTCAATCATTTTCTACACCTCGTCCTTTTCTCCTTATATTGTCTCTGGTGCAGTGACTGTGCTGGCCAGCAATTCTCTGGGAATTTGCCTTTGTTTGTCAGTGCCTGGTTGTTTCATAAACAGCAGGGAAATAGAGGTTCAATTTTGCTGCTTCTTGGAGTCCATAAATGTTTTATTTTTAATATCACGTAAGTGTCCTCACGACTCTGGCCTCAAAATGTCTGATAGGGTTTCCATGCTAATAGAAGCTAACCATCGGGAGCTTTCCGCAGCCATCGGTAAAACTGTTGCTGGAACAGGATGTGCCATTTTACATTAGCTTGAACGATCTCAATGGCTCGAGAGAACGCAGGTGCTGACTCTCCCCCGCTGGTCAGGATGATGAACTCTTTCAGCTGAGGAGAAGAAGATAAACAACTGATATGATTAACATTATCATTAACATTGTCATTGTATTGTCTCTGATGTATCAGATGTAGAGAGATTGTGTTTATGCGTGTAAGTGGCAGCTTCATCAGTGAAACAGTGTATGAATATACGGTGCATTTACATGCAAATGCCTGACATGTAATTTAGCAGATAACAACGATGTTCATGATAATGAGGTGTGGGAATGCATGTGAAGTAAACAGAATTATTGGTGTTGATGTTTTTCTGGCAGGGAAGGACACTTGGATGTCTGTCAAAAAAAAAAAAAAAAAAAAAAACTCTGCTAGCCTCCAACATCCATTAAAGGTATAAAAATCTAATCTAAAATCTTAATCTACCAAATAATATGTTATGCAAATGATCCCAATTCCTGAGGTCGTAAGGACTATGTGAATTGACATCATGCCAATGGATTCAGGGGTAAAGATGCTATTTCAAATTAGCTGTTTGTTCATAAAAACTTTCACATGATATAAAACTATCATTCCAAACTATTGAAGTAAACAGAATTATCCGTGTTGATGTTTTTCTGGAAGGGAAGGAAACTTGGGTGTTTGTCCGAATAAGAAAGAAAAAAAAAAACACTCCGTCAACCTTTATCATCAATTAAAGGCATGCAATCTCATCTAAAATTTCCATTTACCAAATAACATGTTACAAAAACGATTCTCAATTCCTGAGGTCATGAGGACTATGTGAATGACCATGTTCTGGGATTCAGGAGTAAAGCAAAAATAAAATGATCATTCCAAACCACTGGTATTAAATGTAGAGCTGATGGTTTGTGAATCTGTGGATGAAGTGCTCTGGCAGCAGCTGATTGTCAATGACAGTATGCTAATGCTCTGTTTAAGAAAACACTGAGGGGGTTCGTATTATCTCTGCATGAATGATAAATTGTGGAAGGCGAAGTCAGCTGGATGAGAAAGTGCTGTGCTGCAGTGAGAAGCATCAGCAGTCTGTGTCCTCTGGGGCTGAAGCTGAATGAATTTGAATAAGTGAATATACGTTCCATTTCCTGTAATAAGGTTAAGCAGTAACAATGAGGAAATAACCCCACAAAATGGTCCAGAGCACATTTCTGCAGTCTTCAGAATTTACTTTTGCTTATTTTCTCCATCTCAATAATTTGCTGACCAAAGCTTGTTTGTAAGTATTAATGTTCCATGAAGATTCGTCAATAATTCATTAGTGTTTTAGTTTGATTAGAGGTGTACAAGCCTCAGGATGATGTAAAAGTTCAGCCTCACCTCATTCAACTCAGCCTCGGTGTTGAGAAACTCTGTCACGCCGCTGATTAATTTTGAGTTCATAAATAAGGCCTCTCCATACCTGCCAATGAGAGACATTGTTATTAAAAACACTGGAGCGCTGCTCTAATGAGCTCAGAAGCAAACAAACACCAATAGATATTTTCCATAATGCTTTCTGGTCCTCCAAACACAAACAAGAAATAACATTCACCAATAAATATCTTATCAGAGTGCGAATGTGAAATTCATATCAGGGACTGAGAGGAAGGTTGAAATCACTGATAAACAGAGATGAAGCAAGCCACATTCACCTGGAATTCAATATGTACCACTTCTCACGGAAATATCTCCATGCTAAATGTCTTCCAAGCGGATTGCGGCCCACATTTATGATGACATCGATCACGTCCTGATCCGGCACCAGGTCAGAGGTGAGGGACAGATTCAGGAGCCTGTGAACGAGACAAATGAATAACAGTTTCCTTAGTTTGTCATCACATTTGTTACATCTTTACTAATTATGCTTTTCATAATCAATTTTGTAATCCTATGCTAGTTTTAAGGTTGAGTAATCAGAAATACAAAACACATTACTCTTTGCTGTTTTCAGCTAAGACAGCTACTGACAGGCCTGGCGAAACAATTATTCAAATATGTTTTCAAGACTGTGAGTCAGCGTCTTCAAAAAGTAATTAACCTGAAAAGCCCAAATCAAATGCAGATAGACCCATTCGCTTCAAATTGGTGCGAAATGTCAAGTAGATGAAAAAGGAAGAAATAGGAAATGAGATGTTTCACATAAAAACGCTGCTACGGTGCACAAGTTTCAATTTGCAAAAACATGCGGGGTAATTGCTTTGCTGTTTTTTGGTCTCTTATTTCAGTTCAAACGCTCTTCTGGGCTTTCGACTTCATGCATTGCCAAGTCACTTGTAGCACCTTTTCACGAACGCCCTGGAGATTATTGCCACAGCGACAAAGCACACATCTGTGTGCGGACGGCAGCTTCACAGCTTGCAAACGTGACATCTCCTGCTTCTTCAAGTCAAGACAAGTGCGAATAAGCTTTCTGCGAATAAGAGTTTCTTCTGCTGCACTCATTCTCGAATAACTTTTTTCAAAGTTTACACTTAGAAATTCTGATATTGGACTTCTGTGATTGATTTCTATCAAGTACAATTGAAAAATAATCAATCATTTTTTTGTCTATTTGAACTCTTTCCAACAGTTACTCTATGATTTTGAGATCCATTTTTTTCACACTGAAAAAAGATAGTTTTTTTTTGTTTTGTTTTTTTACTGAGAATTCAGTCTCTAATGCTGCAGGAACATCTGTAGGTTAGCAGTCAGAGTGGATCTGAGATCAGCTAAAACAAACACACATATTTGTAGTGGAGAGGAATTATTTTCAGCCCATTGTATTACATCATATATCATCAAAAGAAGTAAAAACATGGAGGAGGGAGATGCAAATCACTACATGCTATAGAAATCAATACTAAACACAGAATCCATACACCCCATCCTCCAGACTCAGTGACTTAAGCACATTTACTAGCTCACACCAAGCACAGGGCACTTTTCTCTGTGGTAGATTAAATATCACAAATACACACTCTCACACACATGCAACTCATCTGGGACGGGGGGCTTTGGTTGTGCATGCTGTGTGAAATTTAAGTGTGGCTAAAATCAATGAACTGCGGCTAGAGGTCTTCTCCACTCTTTTAAGTCTGACACTAGCAAAGGTGGGTGTCGGAATGCGACAGTCATGAAAATTTTCACATTCTACCCCAGTCTTTGGGTTCCTGGGGGGTTCTGAATGAACCGACACCAGCATCACTTCAAATACAAGCAGACACCCGATGGATTGTGTAGTTTTAGACTTAAATGGCTTTTCAAAGGAGAATCATTATTAACCATGTAATTTAGACTGGATTAGATTTGATCAGGGTTTAAAGAATCACTCCTTTGAGACCTCATTTGAGGAAAGTAGTTAGACATTTGCACCTTTGAATCATGATGGAGCTGTTGAACAGTGCCTATCTTTCTGAACTCCCACTGGTCAGGTAGACAGGAATAAAATCATGGATTTGCCAGTGCAAATCCAATTAGACATGTTAGGGCTGGTAAGGAGTGGTTTCCTGTTAATTTATCCATACATTGAGGGATAATTATGGGGTGTTCAACAACATGCCAGGTTGAAAGAGGAAGGTATTTGAAACTTCCTGATTAGACATATTTAATTCCGAAGTCAAATAATAATTAGATCTTCATTATCTGACACAAAAACAAATCTTAGTAATGACAAGTATTTGAAGTATATAATGTAACACCAAAACCTCACTAGGCAATAATGATTTATAAGGTACTACCTGCACATTGAACAGAAATAACTTTATTTCAAGGGAATTTATTCAGCAGTGTTAACTCTAGGACAGCCAACAGCTGCAGTTTTTCTGTGAACTGATATAAATTCAGTTACAGGTCTTCACACATCGATGTGGCTATCACATCACGCTAATGCTATGCATTGTAGCACTAGGTGCCAGTTTCTAATTAGCATGTGAGTATTGTTAACGCCTGTGTTTTTCTAACAGTGATGTCTGGCACTTTCAACACCACCAGATCACAACTGCATACTGCATCATTTGCTTATATTCAGATACTTTTGTGTTATGGGGCGAAAGGTTTGTTGAACTTTTCTTGCATATTTAGTCAATGATTCCAAGAGGTGTTTTTGAACTACCATTCAAGATGGTCTAGCACAGGGGTGTCCAAACTCTGTCCTGGAGGGCTGGTGTCTTGCAGTGCTCAGCTTCAATCACAGATAGACACACCTGAACCAGCAAATCAAGCTCTTACTAGGCATACTAGAAACTTCCAGGCAGGTGTGTTGAGACAAGTTGGAGCTAACCTTTGCAGGACACCAGCCCTCCAGGTCAGATTTTGGGCACTCCTGGTCTAGCAGCCTCACTGGCTGTTAGTCAAGCTTAGTAACCACCTAAACAAGCTTGAACCAGCTAATGGCAAGAATTGATCTGATTCAGTCATTTAGAAACCAAATAAATGGGCAACTAATGGGCATCACAAGGTGAACATGATTTTGCCAAGCAGGATCATGGAACATGATTTACATGTCAAAAATCATAGTCCTAACCAAACCCTAGTCCAGGGGTGCCCAAACTCGGTCCTGGGGGGCCGATGTCCTGCAGAGTTTAGATGCAGCTTGCCTCAACACACCTGCCGGGAAGTTTCTAGTATGCCTAGTAAGAGCTTGATTAGCTGGTTCAGGTGTGTCTAATTGGGGTTGGAGCTAAACTCTGCAGGACACCGGCCCTCCAGGACCAAAAACCAGTATCGTAGTTTAAGCCAAGTCAGGACAGAGACCAGAAAAGGGTTGAGTTTGAGTCAAGATTGCATGCTCCTGAGCCCATGTCAACACAATGAAATTATGACCTTTTGTCATGGATTCCGGTGCATGTTGACTCAAACTCGAACCTCTCCTGGTCTATTTTGGCACTGTTACATTTGGCACTGTTACATTTTTTTCAAGCGGTATCAGTTGTTGCTAGCAGGTTTGGTATCTCGTATCACAAATCCAATGGCGCTGGTGGTGACGATTCTCTCTGACCAACCAGTGATCTGTAGTGTTAACACGTCACATTTTAGTACTGGTACAGCTAGCTTGGAGCCAGAAAGTGAGCCATGCCTTGCCATGCAGTGGAACAGCGCCAAACCGTGCTGTACTGTGCCGTACCATGCAGTGGAATAGCATAATTTCTCAACTCAAACTCAATACTCTTCTGGTCTTGATCTTAACTCAGACTTGACCCTTGTCTGATCTCTATCTTGACTCAGGCTGAAATGCACTGGTCTCAACTACAACACTGCCAAAACACTACAGATAAAACAGAATCAAGGGTGCCTGATATTGTAAACTTCAATGTCAACATTAAGGCCATGTGTCCACCAAAGCATTTTTAGCCAGCTGTGAGCGCTTGAGAGTGCTTCTGAGGTGACAATGATGAGTGTTCAGCATAAAAAAAGGCTCTACGTCTCACCATGCTTCAGGTATTTTAAAAACAATTCCCATTGAAAACAACTGAAAAAATATGCTAGCCTTGGGAAAAAGTGCTTTGGTGGAAGCAGCCTAAACCTATCCTTAACATCTAAATACAGTCTGATTGAAGGGAATGTTCAGAGTGTGCAGAAACACATACTGTATCGTGCCTTTTAACAAGCTACCATCAGAAGCAGGAAGGCCTTCCAAGACTTTGTATTGTAAGTGAATGATAGAGGTTCCTGAAGAAGATTTTGTATTCATGGTTCAGCTGCATGACTTTCAGATGTTGTATCTAAGTGTATTGTGTATGACAGTCGATTCATAGATCACAGAGAGTGAGAAAGACTCATTGATTTTACCTTCAAGGAAGGCAATTACCACTATAGAAAAATTGAAAATGTTCCTTGCTGACTATAATATGATGAATAGTATCTTAACATGAAGATGAGGATGGCTGAATGTAGAGCACTGAGATGTGGGCTTACTAACTGCAGCTTAATTTATCTTCTTCCTCTAGTGAGCCAAACCACATCCCTCTCAACAGACTCACACTGAAGCCGTCCCACAGGAATCAGCCTGTTGAGTGCTGAACACTCACTGCAGAGAGGGGTCATGGTGGGTCTCTTTATATAGGGATGTTTCTTTCTCTCAGTGTATCTATAAAACAGTGACCAAATTCAACAAAATAAATGGAGATGTCGAACCCACAGTGAATCCTGAAGAAACTGCTTCAGAATATGTGTGGGCTCTGAGATCCTCGTCTACCCTGGACAGGGTGTAATCCATCAGCGTCCTCATCCTGCTATTGAGTTGGGAGAGGATTTAAGACACCATAGAGACATGGGGGAAAAGCTCCTACGGCAGCCATTGTCTTTACTGCCCCATCAAAAGAGTGAGTGCAGCTTTGCTGGTGTGAGTCACATGATGTGGAGGAAAGGATTGAATCGGATTCACGAGGTGCAGTAGGCTACAAAGATTGGTGAATGGTACAGAGATGTCAAAAGATTTTCAAACACAATTTGGAGGTGATGTTTCTGAAGCTGAGTCTCAGCTGAGACTGATTGATCAACGTGTCATGCTACAGTAGCTTGTTTTTTTTTTATTTCTTTGCTTCATCATGTCATTGTTAATGAGCTATAAGAGTGTCAACTAACCTGTTGAGCAGGAAGATGTTGTCACTGCAGGTCAAGGCTTCCAGAAGAACCTTCTTCTCAGAGATGGCTGTAGAGGAGTGAAACTTCATCCAGATAAACTCCCACACATCCTCATCCATCAGAGAAACACCTGTGCAGTACACAATGTCCCGTACATTGGGTGGAATCCTGTTGGACAGAAGACCGAAACACTTGATTAAAGACACAGGGTAACTATACATGCTAATAAATAATGCATGTTAATTTTAGCATTTAAAACTCATATTTAACATTTACAGCTGTATTGATGGAGCCAAAACATTAATTTACTATTTTCTTTTAGATACAGGGAAAATAGTTAACAATGTTGATACACTGATTAGCATATTTGTATTTTGAATGCTGCAGGTGATTAGCATTTCACTCTGTAACTAAGGCTGTTTTTACTAAAGGTTATTCACACACCATTAGATCACATTGTGTTCACACCTAGTTTTTGTTGTAATTGTTGAGAAATTCATTTTCCAAGAATTTCTCACAGCAGGAATTTGTTAGATCCCCAGGGGTGTTTAAAGACACCAATTTACAAGTCAACGCTTCACCTCCAGAAGAATCAGTGAAAAACAGTGCGAGTGTATTTCTAAATTTTCATTTGCATATATGAGAAGTTGATCTTTCTTTTGCCGTTTTCTCTTTTCACTCAAAATGTCTATAGAAAGACACTTTTGATTCAAAACGGACCACTTTGGTTCAAGTGGTCTTCTGCTGTCTGCAGTCACTTTGAATCATCTGAATTCTGTCACTAGTGAAAAATGTCCATAATAACACCAGATGATCTGATTTGATGATCTTTGGTGAGGTCATCATTTTAAAGTGATAAAAATTTGACCCCAAATCATCACCGCAGGCCTCCCAAAGTGAGTCACAGTGCAATATATATAGTCTAGCAATATATCGGTCATAAGTAAGAGCCCTCGATGGACCCATGATATCATCTGGTTATAAATCTCAGAAAAGAATAACAGTCTACACTGTAAAGCTACACTGAGAAAAAAGCATCTCAGGCTGTGAGGCGATGCATGTAATATTCGTACAGGAAGAAGAAATAACATTAAACCTCTGGAGGAGCTGTGGCGATACAGTGACTGAACTTTTGATTTGCTCAAACAAAGCGCAATAAAGACCTGCTGATTCTGGATGAGCCGTCGGAGCCTCTGGGAGTTTTCAATGCAGCAATACAGAAAACGGCACCTCCAGTAAGATATGAAATCATGTCACAAGCAATTGGAGCATATAGACCGAAATTTTCTACACCTGTGAAGGTGATGTCTTGTTTATGACTGCCACTGACAGGAAAGATAAGTGAATTCAGAAACACAGTTAAAGAATAATATTTGTGACATTCCATGCCATGATATCGGAAAAATTCATGAATTTTATATATTTTCACAATAAAAATGGGGGACAGCACGAACCATAAATCTAGTTTTGACTTATATAACTTTCCTATTGCAACCTGAATATTGTCATGATTATGTTTAGTTTTTGTCTTTGTGTTCGTTGAGTTTTCATTTGGCTTCTTCCCCTGTGACCTAGTTTTCCTTTTTTTCCTGGTTGTTTTTCTGTTCACTTGTGTATATTAATTAACTTGTTAGTTCCTTTGATTGCTCCCCTTCTTAAACCCTCAGTTCTCCAATAGTCTTTGTCCAGTTTTTGATTTTATTTATTTTTTATTATGGATGACCCGGCTGTCCTCGTCCTCCTGCTTGACGACCACACCAAGGACTTTGTATTCCTTGCCAACCTAACACACTATCCAAACTTCTGCCTCTGCTCATTCTACCAAGCTGGGTTTAACACCGCCACACGAGCGCAGCTGTCCAGAGACGGTCCTCGAGAGAGCCTCGCCACCTTCATCGAGTGGGTGCTGGTGTCCTGCAAGTCAGGAGACAGTAGGGTCGTAATTAGGTGTCCTAATTAGTTCTTTGTAATCACCTGTCTTTATAAGTTGGTCTCAGTTCAGTGTTTGTCTTCCGGTCTCGTCTATGTGCATGTGTTTTGCTGCATTCTGTTCCTTCTTTGTGGATTATATTAAAGACTTTGGATTTCACCTTTATCCTTGTGTGAGTACGTTCTTCCAACACGGTTGTGACTAATATAAAGGTTTGATTTTCTCAATACTTGCCTCTGTGGAGGGAATAGGTTTAAAATAAAAGGCTGTTATGAAATTCTACAGGGAACTTACAATACATGTCTATCAGATGCTTTTGTTCTTAAAACAATGTATTGAGTATTTCATACTGTAAGTATTTATTTTTCAAATAAAGACTATACTAAAAATTCACCTGGACCAGTTTACATTGTCTGATTGACAGAGGCGTTTCCTGTTTATAATCAGTAAAACACACGAGACGGATTTGTCAGCGTTTGTCTTTTGGCTGTACAGTGATCTGAAGCTTGTCTTTGCAGCTCATAAACGCCACTGGGTTATTCCTGTGACATTATCATCACCTAAACCATAAAAAGACATAAAGGTCAAACACATTTCTCTTTTATGATGTGCTCATCCCTGAATATCAAGCTGAACAGATTCTCTTTATTGTCCCAGTAGGACTGGAGGTCATTTTTGAAGAAAAGGACAGTGAAGGACACATCTGGCAGATCCAGACTTCTGCTGTCAGGTAAGAGGAAAACGGCACAATAAGAGCAGTTATGACATGTCCATAAAAGTTATCATAAGTATCAAAATGATGGTATAGCTAATAGCACAAAATCAGTGGAGAAGAACGGTAGATGAAACGCTAGCAAATTAATTTTAGAACTAATTTCTTGCCATCTGTTGACAGTTGTACACACTAAACTAAATCATTTTTAATCAGTCATTCTGGATAAAATCTGCTAAATGCCTTAAGTGTAGAAAACATCTCAAATATGAGAGATTTCATAAGCTCTAAATCTCTGCGAGTGGATTAGACTAACCTGTCCACATATCACATGATGATACGTTTAGCAGGAGGGATTGTGTTCAGTACAGAGACTTCCAGTCTGTTCAGACACGATCGGAAACCTCACACTGGACTCCACGGGGCGATAATTACAGACCCACTGCCAGAGCAATTGAGCAGTTTCAGGGCAAAAGAGTGGAAAATCTTTGACTGAGCAGGTCAAACACTGGCTGAATCCAACTGAGTGTGTATTTCACATGTTGAAAGCAAGAATATTAGACCGAAAAGCTTTTAAATTGAGCCACCTGCTGTTATTAGAGTCATGTTAGAGGCCTCAGAAGTCATTAAATGCACATTATATGAAGCCAAGGTCTATATGTGAGACATTTTATGTGTAATAAAGCATCTGTGTGTGCATTCAAAGTCTGTCTGTCAATTTTAGGGCACAATATTGAAAAAGCCAGCAAACGATTTTCCAATTCAACTGAGGCATTGGTAAGTCTAAGCAAGACTTAGTCTTCCCCTGGGCATTAGTCAGAGATTAACAGGAGTTTAGGGCAAAAAATGTCACCTAATAGGGAAAAAAATGTAAATTATGGCATTAAATTTAGATCTGTTCATCACATGTGACCCTAGACCAGAAAACCAGTCATAAGTAGCACGGGTACATTTGTAGCAATAGCCAACAATACATTATATGGGTCAACATTATCGATTTTTCTTTTTTATGTCCAAAATCATTAGGATATTAAGTAAAGATCATGTTCCATGAAGATATTTTGTAGATTTCCTACTGTAAATATATCAAAACGTAATTTTTGATTAGTAATATGTATTGCTAAGTACTATTTTTTCAATATTTTGATTTTCTGCACCCTCAGATTCTAGATTTTCAAATAGTTGTATCTTGGCCAAATATTGTCCTATCCTAACAAACCATACATCAGTGGAAAGCTTATTCAGCTTTCAGATGATATATAAATCTCAATTTCAAAAAACTGATCCCTTTGACTGGTTTTGTGGTTCAGGGTCACATATTTCTTAAATGTTTTTACAGTGTTGCACATTCAAACCAATCACACATGATTCTGTTGATCTTATGAATGCAGTGGCCAATCAGATGTGTTCAATCAGATTAGTTATCACTAACCATTACTTAGAGTTTGTCCTTAGAGTTGGTTCACCCTCCCCCTTTTTAATTGAGGTTGCCAGTGTGTACTGTGTATGTGGTCTTTCATGTGTTTGCAGGCATGCGGCCAACTGTTTGGCTCAAACACAAAAAAAATAATTTCCTAAAAGCTGGGCAAACACAATATCTTGGGCAGAGTAAAGACACACACCCACAATCCTGTTTATTCTCCATTATGGTCATTAGTCCCTGCCGGTGGCGTGGTGTGTTTGACGGTGTGATACGGCATACATGCATGTGAACATTGCTGTGGGAAGCAGGAAAAACAAATTAGATGAACAAATGTGTGTTGCCATGGACACTTGGAATAAAGCTCCTACTTTATGAATCTTGGCAGGGTTCAATATACAAAACAATAAGTAGTCATATTTTGCAATATATTTGTATGAGTATAGCAATAAAAAACTAGAAATTATAACATCTGTTGTGAATGTGCATCACATTCATTTTTTTGTACACTTGGTCACACTTGTGTGTGAGGGTGGGTGTCGTTCCGTAAATTCTGTAAATTTTCTCACCTGTTCTTGTTGCTGGAAATCCAGTCTGAAATGAGAGAAACAGCCTGCCGGTGACAATGTTTGTTTCCGAAACTGCAAGCCAGCATCATCACCTCTCGCTGCAACTCTCTGAGGAAAAAAGGGAAGAATGCATCAGCAGGAAGTTAAAGATGGAGAAAGGGAAAAATAAAAATTAAATACTGTCTACTGAGGTCATTCCCATCTCTGAGGTGGAAAATATCTGGCTTACACTTTGCACTTTGGCGTCCTTACTTAGACTACATATAAGTTTATGACTGTCATATATAATTTAAGAAATATGAAATTCAAAACTCACTCGGTCTGATAAACCGCCTGCATGAAGGAGCCATCAGGGGAAGTGGCTGGCCAGCCCAACTTGTGATACTTCGGTTCCACCTGTCTTAGAACATAGTCCTGATAACAAAACAAATAAAAAAGCAAAACAAAAAGGCAGAAAAAGAGTGAATATGGTTGCCATGTTAAGACCAGAATTTCAAATATTTATATATTTTTTTTTTTTTTTTTTTTATTTTTTTTTTTTTTTTTAGTATTGTATACAGTATAATTGTTAGTGTGTGTGTGTGTGTGTGTGTGTGTTTGACTCGCCATACGGTTGAGGGAAATGTCACAGCAGGTAATGTCATGGCTAATTTAGCATGACTGCTCTCCTTCATGCCCTCTTACTGAGACGAGTGAATGATCACAATTAGACCCTGCTATGCCGCAATTCAATTCTTAACACACACTTACACGGATAAAAGCACATAAACGCTGGTAAAGGACATTGTTTTCCATACTGTAGTGGACTGTACAACTGATCAGGTGTGTTTGTCAAACTGTTACTACAGAAATTCAGTGACATATTCTTGTTTTGCCATTGGATTAATCGCAGTTTGACAATTAGCGATGCTGTGTTTATGTGTAAACAGGCTAAAATACACTGGGCAGCCCATCCACACCAGAGAAGGGTTTAGTCTGACAGGTTGAGACACCTAGTCACATAACTGAAGGCACCTGACTAATCTGCACCAGATGTTTCCTGTCTTTCATTACATTCTAAACATCTGTTCTGTCTCACAGTTAACACAGTGATGGAGAAAAACAGAGAGAAGATGCTATTTTATTCATCACACCCTCACTGCTGACACTAAAGGGTTGTCCATTACAGATGAGGGGCAGAAATGACTCATGCGCACCACTGAGGGATTGTGGGTAGGCGTTTGAGTGATATTCTGAATAACAAAGTGTTCAATGAATATGACAGCAGGTGGACAGGTAAGAAAGAAGCTAGAGAAACAGAGAAAGTGTCTGACACTGTCATGTTAGGTTTGTTTAGAATGGAATACTGCACACTGCCTTTAAAAATATAAAAATGCTCATAGCTTTTTTTGGTACTTTAAATATTCCTCACTCATTAAATATACTTTTAGTATGCCATTTGGTTATCACATGTATGCAGAAAAGCTGCATACTTTACAAAACATACATAGTGTTAGTGTTTACCACAGAAATAGTATGAGAAGTATAGTAGTATCTTATTTTAAACAAAGCCAATGAAACACAATCAATGGTTTTAGTATGTATGAGTTTCTAAACTGCTGTGCCAGACAGGTTTTCTGAAAACATTTTGGACTGCTGTTTTGGAAGATGACCGGAGGAAGTTTTGAGTTCGATCTGTCTGGCGGTGAGTCAAGCCATCTGAGACATGCTGCTAGATATCATCCGTGTCTTTCTTATTGCACTAGTCAAGGTTAAAATGAATAGGGACCAAAATGATCTGAGATCAGACTTACGCTGAACAGGCTGTGGTCTTCAGTGCGGTCCAGGAGTTTATCCAGCTGGTAAAGAGCTCGACTAGCAGCGTGCCACGGCAGAAACTCCGTCTCCTGAGACAAATACGAGATCATCTGTAGGGCACGTTTTGGGGCAAATACCCCGCTCTAGAAAAAAAAAGAAAGTACGAGGATCAGACACTTGCAGCTCATTTTTAGGCATAATTCCCCTTTGGTAGACACATCGTTAACATTTGATTACAAACAGTTCATTTTGTTCATCATTATTCGTTTGGAATAACTGCCAGGCATTGTGCTTTGCGTGGGGAGTCATAATGCGCTGTAAGAAATAAAAAACAGCTTCTCCTGTACGACTACGGTCGTGTTCCATTTGCATAAATCCATAAAACATAAGATCTCTGCTAAAACACAGACATGAGCATTAACAGCACATATTCACTGTCATTTGGAGCGGCATATCAAATCCCAGAAGTACTTCAACAGGACCTTGGGCTCTAGTCAAATGAGACTGTGTTTCTAGGCCATACTTCGGTACCTCCTCCATTTATTTTCAATCCATGTTCCCTACCGACTTTCCCTTCAGCTTTTTTAGAAACTCCCACAAGTGTCTCATGAACACAATGTGGAAAAAAAGGCTAAATTGTCACTATATCATTGTTGTCAAAAACACAAGACTTTCCAAGAGTCTTGAATCTTGTGTTTTGCTGTTAGCTTTCAGTTTGTATGTTTTTTTTTGTGAGCAGTGCTAAGGTGCACACTTTGGACACTCATCACAGGAATGAATTCTGCATACGCAAGCACCACTTGAAAATCGAAAAAATCTAGTTGAGATCATATTTATGGCCCACCTGTGCTGTGGTCTTCCTGTTAAAGGTCTTTCTCTGACTCATAACGCAGGAAATTAATCTTAATTTCTCATAATTTCATGCAGGGCACATAAGCGCTCCCTATCAGAGGTCAGGCGAAAAAGGAAGTGATCAGACTTGAAAACGGACTCATTAAATTCCCGAGGACAGATTCACCCAACACACATTTAATTGGGACATTAATCACAGTTACTCACAGACACCCACTGTTACCCAAGGAGGTTTTTAACATTTCCAGAGAAACTGATTTGCATTAACATTAGCAGGAGACATTTGAGGCTGTGAAGAATTAAAAACAAACTCTTTCAATCTCCATGGTAAAGCAGCAAACGCATTTAAGATATCAAAGAAAGATAAATGCATACTGTTTAACTGAAAACAGTTTTATCTCAAGGTGTTCAAAGAGGTTTTGTATCTAATTGAGACCAGGAATCATGTTCTACTTCCTTTGAACAGCCTGTTAATATATTACAGAAGATATCTTTGCCCAGTTATATTTTTAAAAATCCTAAATATTCCTGAAACAAGAGCAAAACTCAAAATATTACAGTTAGACCAGAAGCAGAGTATCATGCAAGTATTAAAGGACAAGTTCACTTCCAGAACAAAAATTTGGTATTTAAAGATAATATACTCACCCCCTTGTCACTTAGTCGTAAAGAAATTGTTTTTTTGAGGAAAACATTTCAGGAATTATCTCTTTATAGTAGACTTCAGTGGTGCCCGTGAGTTTGAACATCCAAAATGCAGTTTCAATGCAGCTTCACAAGGGCTCTAAACGATCCCAGCTGAGGAATAAGGGTTTATTTAGCAAAACAGTTTGTCATTTTCTAAAAAAAATATAAAAATGTATATACTTTTTAAGCTCAAATGCTCGTCTTGTCTAGCTCTGTGATGTGCATGCATACTCTGTGTAATCCAGGGGTGCGTTTCCCAAAAGCATCGTTAGCTAACTATGGTGGTTAGGTCCATTGAACTCTATTGGTAACGACGGAACTTGCGACCATAGTTGGTTTTGGGAAACGCACCCCAGGTCAATACAGTTGTCAAAAAACTCCCATCTCATGTTCCCCTCCAATTTCAAAATCGTTCTACATCACTGTTTTATCTTTTTTTGTGAAAAGTTTGACCTTCTTTGCATTTTCACTTTGTAAACACTGGGTCAGTACTTCTGCAGTGATGTAGGATGATTTTAAAGTTGGAGGAGAAAATGAGATGGGAGTTTTTCGACATACCCTAACTGTACTGACCCGGATTACAAAGCTAGACAAGACAAGCATTTGAGATTAAAAAGTACATACATTTTTAATTTATTTTTTAGAAAATGACCAATTGTTTCACTGGATAAGACTCTTATTCCTCGGCTGGGATTGTTTAGAGCTCTTTGAAGTTGATTTAAACTACATTTTGGACATTCAAACTCGCGGGCACCGTTAAAGTCCACTATATGGAGATAATTCCTAAAATGTTTTCCTCAAAAAACATAATTTCTTTATGACTGAAGTAAAAAAGACATGAACATCTTGGACGACAATGGGGTGAGTACATTATCTGTAAATTTTTGTTCTGGAAGTGAGCTTCTCTTTTAATTTCCAGTAATAATTCAACAGTTTGAATCAATAATTCAGCTTTTGTTTCTAAACCTTGAGTAGAACGACTTGTGTATGACATTGTTTGTACAGTATCCAAGCTGCCGCTAAGCAGAATAAAGCATGTAACTGTCGCCTAATGAGAAATAATTGTATAACAAACAATTAATTGGCCTCTAATGATGCCAAGGTACTTGAACCACTCATTCTTTTACACTGATTACATGGAAATATTCAATATGTGTTCTCCGGATTGATGTGTGCACAAGACATAAAAGATGCAGTCTTGACACAGATGCAAGAGCTTTTCAGTCCTTACATTAATTATATTGCATGATCATTAATTATGTTGTTTCTCCTTAAGCTTCAGCACTAGATATATGCCATTAACATCATTAAATTATCCATTTAGACTGATTTGCGAACGCAGAACCCGCACAAACACAAGAGCTGGGATTTATCGCATGAACCAGTCACAGCTGAACATAACCAGTCATATCCAATCATATTGCAATGGAGGCATTTCCTCCTCTCATGTGAGTTTCCACTATTTATTCTCAATTACCCCCCAACAAACCCATCGCATGCTTTAGGGGTCTGTTAAAACTTAATGGGCTCAGGGAAGATGAAAGAAACATGGACTCCTGCTGTAACTTTACCTGCTGGTGTCGCTGTTGGACAATGTTTCTTTAGAAAAATTTGTGATTTATACACTTTTTATTGTTATATTTTTTATATAATTTTTTTCTCATCCAATTTTTTGAGGAGGCACTGCCTCCCTTGCCTTCTCGGAGGAAACACCCCTGATAGATATAATGCTTTAATATAGCCTTTAATAGAAACTAGCTATTAAAGTGTGTATAAAATATTAACGTGTGCCTCTTCAGAGGAAAAATAAAGCATATGACATAATGGTTGTCATTTATATTTAGAGACACTTCCATTATTACCACATTCCAACAGTAGCGACTGGAATAAGGCCATTTAGTTTATCCCTTCCATAAAAACTTGCCTGTTCTTTTTCTTTTTGCATTATTCAGGGGCAATGGTCATTAAAAATAAAAGAACACAACATGACCATAAAACTGTCATGAGGCACTGACATTTTTTTTCCTGCTGTTAGTGAGCACAGTAATGAATGAGTTGATCACTCTCACACTTTTGGGACGTGAAAACACACACACACGCAAGGTCAGCGAGTTGAAAATAACAGTATGTGGCTCGTGAGCACAGGGGGAATTGTTTTAACATGATTTACAGGTTGGGTTTTTTAATCTAAATGAAAAAGCTGCTTCATTTTTAAACAAGGCAAATGTCACTGACACTGAAATAACTCATGAGTAACATATCAGTCTCCTAAATAAATCATTCTTCTAAATTGGCCTGTAATTGTACCTCATTTAGTCAGAGCTTTAGCAGAGCATTTCAAATAGGCCTATTAAGAAGCTCCATCACTGAGTCAAATGAGATCTCACTATGTGCATGAGAAATATTGTGTCAAAGGAAAAAGTCTATATGAAATGACAGAATTGTCGACAAGTGTTGTGATGTTTTACAAGTGCCACAAACAAACCTTCTGTCTCTATGGCAACAACCTGCTGAGGATGCTAATATCGAGTTAGAAACAGATCAGCGTTTCTATGGAAATTCAAAACGCAGTGTGTCAAGACAAGCAGCTATTGATTGCAGTGATGACAGCGAGCTGTTAACAGCAACTGTTAAAATCTAGCAATCTCACTATTAACTAGTTGCTTATTAGCATGCTTATTCATAACAAATTGGCTATTCATTAGTACTTATAAAGCACATATTCATCACCATATTCTACATCCCTAATCCTACCCAATAGCTAAACTTAACAACTACCTTTCTAATTACTAATAAGCAGCAACTTAGCAGGTTATTGAGGCAAAAGTCGTAGTTAATTGGTTTGTTTATAGTGGGAATTGGACCTTAAAGGAGACGTCCACTTCCAGAACAAAAATTTATAGATACTCACCCCCTTGTCATCCAAGATGTTCATGTCTTCCTTTCTTCAGTCGTAAAGAAATTATGTTTATTGAGGAAAACATTTCAGATTTTTCTCCATATAATGGACAGCTATGGTGCCCCGAGTTTGAATTTCCAAAATGCAGTTTAAATGCGGCTTCAAACGATCCTAAATTCGGTTGTAAACGATCCCAGCCGAGAAAGAAGGGTCTTATCTAGCAAAACGATTGGTTATTTTCATGAAAAAAATACAATTTAAATAATTTTTAATCTCAAACGCTTGTCTTGTCTTGTGTTGCCTGAACTCTGTGTATTCTGGCTGAAAACAGTTAGGGTATGTTGAAAAACTCCAATCGTATTTTCTCCCTCAACTTCAAAAATCATTTCAAAATCATCCTACATCGCTGCAGAAGTACCGACCACTCTTTGCAAAGTGAACATGCAAAGAAGATCAAACATCCTTAACAAAAAAGCTAAAACAGCGATAAAGAGCGATTTTGAAGTTGAGGGAGAACATGGGATGGGAGTTTTTCGACATACCCTGAACTCAGGTTCATGACAGTTAGGGTAAGACAAGATGAGCGTTTGACATTAAAAAGTATATAAATGTAATTATTTTTATGAAAATAACCAATCGTTTCACTAGATAAGACCCTTCTTCCTTGGCTGGAATCGTTTACAACCGCATCTGGGATCGTTTGAAGCCACATTTAAACTGCATTTTGGAAGTTCAAACTAGGGGCACCATAGAAGTCCACTATATGGAGAAAAGTGCTGAAGAGAAAGACATGAACATCTTGAATGACAAGGGGGTGAGTACATTATCTGTAAATCTTTGTTCTGGAAGTGGACTTCTCCTTTAAAATAAAGTGTGACCAAAAGCTTTAATCTAGTTTATTAGAACTGAAGCTACACCCAACATAATCTGCTAAAATCCTGCATTAACTACTTTAACTCTATAATGGCTGCATCCAAAAGATCTAAAATGCTGCCTTCGGAGACAGCATTCCAAGGCAGGAAGGCATTAAGGCACGTCCGAATTCAAATTCTGCTTCACTTCCTGTCTCTGGAGGTACCTTCTTCTGATCGAATTTTGAAGGCAGCATAGATGTATCCTTCGCTGCCTTCGATTTCCCTTAATCCTGTGCATGTGCATCATAAAGGCTATATAAATAAAGATATTTTGGTGAAATTAGACTTGTTACTTTATATAATAGATGAGATCTTGACCATGATAAACTTTCTGAATCATAATAGTGTAAAAGGCATAATAAATAATGTTGTTTGTAATAATAGTATTGAATAAAAAATGTTAAAAGGGTTCAAATGAGCAGTAAATAAGAATTATATTTACAATATAATACCAATAATAGCGAAACAGCCACTAATAACAATGACCTGTTCTGCAATAATACTTGCATCAGTGCTTAGATGTAAAATGTAAATAGATACATTTTAATTTATTTTCCAAATTTATTTATAAGAAAAATCACATAGAATTTTGTTTTTTATTTTTTTTATTTTATCTTACTGGTACCACTTTGCAATACAATTTCATTAGTTAATGTTAGTTAATGTATTAACACGAACAATGAACAATATATTGATTACTGTATTTATTAATCATTGTTAATGTTAGTTAATGAAATACAGTTGTTCATTGTTAGTTCATGTTAATTCAAGCATTAATGTTAACAAGCACAACTTTTGATTTTAATTAATGCTGTAATTGATTAATAAATGCTGTAGAAGTTTTGTTGATTTTTATTTCATGTTAACTAATGTTAACTAATGTTAACTAATGAACCTTAGTGTAAAATTTTACCATTTTATTTTTATGGAATTCACAGACAAGTCATAAAACTGATAGCAACACAACTGAATGGTTCAGAATCAGATTTACATAATATTTCAGTATATTTATATCTAGCAGTGATGACAATTTATTTCAGATATTTTTGTTAGGGCTATTAAAAGTTCTGAATGCCTGTTATCTGTTATATGGCAAACTAAAAAAGTGAATTTCAGATCCTGACTAACATTTATTTCCTGTTTGTCTTCCTTGTGCTTTTGTTTTGTAGTCTTTTACTTTGTAGTTTACTTTGTTTAGTTCCTGTTCTTGTTTCCCCCTGTTAATCTTCGATTGATTCCACCTGTGTCTTGTTAGTCTTGTTACGCCAATCTATATAAGACTTTCCTTCTTTATTTGTTAGGACTTGCCTTTCTTTGGTGGTTTGTTGTGTTTGCGTTGTGCTGTTTTCCAAGTGTCCATTTTCCCAATTTTTTGTTTCTGTATTTGGATCCTCTCTCCTTTATTGTCTGAGTTCCCCACAGCATCACTATATTATATACACTTAATGTAATTTGTTTTCAATATAAGCTGAAATATGACCCAATTTTTTTTTTTTTTATGAAATTAGGCTAGTCCAAAATCTCTGTAGAGCTGAGAACAGAGAATACTCCAATAACTCTTGTTTTATTCTTGTGCTTTAAAGATGTTTTCATTAAAGATGCAAATGTTATCCAATTAAGCCAAATATTAAATTCATTAATTAACAATGCACTTAAAATATGATCTTCAGTCTCAAACTCAGCTTTGCTAACACCAGCTTTCTTCTCCTCGATTGATCCAGTGATTCATAATCACAATAAAGGCTGACTAAGCTTTGTGAGGCAGTATTGATCTGTGTGAGTGACTCCCATGAGCACCAGGGGTGTTTAATTAAGCAGCATCACTCGAAACAGCAGCGCCCATTTAGTTTCCTCAGTCATATGAACACTCTTCATCATCCCAGTAATTTACAAAAATACAAGACATTTCACACATTGTGATTAATGACAATGCTGTTTTTAATATACAGGTTGGCAATTTCACTTCTTAAGTACGTAAGAGCCGATAACCACCTCCACAGATCTGAGCCCTGAGGTTGAATAAGACATCCTGTTAACATCCGCTCTTATTTATTAGGATTAGCTGTAAATAACAGCTGGGAAATCAAAACTCAGGAACAAAAGGATTTGCCTTCAGTCCTGTTAAGTTTCAATTATCCAGCTCTTCGGTAATCAAGGCCGAGCCAAATAAACAGGCTAAATGAACATGACGTATTACAACATGGGGGAACAGGTTTCCATTCTCGGCCCAACGTGATGGCATTAAACACAAGTTTCCCTGCGGGTTTGTCGTCAGTTGACTGAATCGTCATGCTTAGGAAACATCTGTGGCCACAAACACAATTCTCCACATGCCTGTTAAACCCCAGACTAGCTCAACGTGAGCCACACAGCACCGGCAGATGAGCCTGTCATTTCACTATGATGAACAGCGGTGCTAATGCTAGCAGAGCATCTGGTAGCTTCCTCATTTAGTTTGGTGGAAGAATAAAAAATGGCTGTAAATACGCAAGAAATTCCATCAGTGAGACTGAAATGCTGATTTGGCTGCTTAGTGATTCTAGCTGCCAGCGATTGAATATTTCCTTCATTAAGCAGAACGAGTAAGAGTTTTTGTATTACACAGAGAGGACCTTAGGGAGAACAGTCGCTCCTGAAGGGACTAATGGCAGCTTGGCAGCCTGTGGCATTATAAACTCTCAGAGGACGCTCATTCAGAGAGCAGGGCTCTTTTCTCTCACTACCTTTATCGTTCTGTCTCTTCATCCTCTTACATTAATGGACTTTAGTGAGTTTCCAGCTGGTGATGAAGCTCTGAAGGATTGACACAGTGAATGAAGCAGCAATGGAAAGGCAGAACACAGAGGTTTTCCCTCACTTTCTTATTATCTGCTATCGCAGTAACAGTTCAATAGTCTCAGCGCAGCTCTCATCTTGATGAGCTAAAGGGTTTTTTCTCAGCTATGGCTTCAGGCTAAAGGTGAAAAGAGAATTACAGTACAAGAACTGCATCTGTCAGTAATGAAGGTCTTAGTGAAGTTGACTGGATCAGACTGTGCTTTACTATTGAGATGGATGGCTTTATCAAGATCCTTTCAGAAAAATCTGTGTTACCTTCAAGATTTAGGTCTTTTTTAAAAGCCCAGTGCTAAATATCTGTCTTACTGTTAAATAAATAAATAAATATGACGTTTGTGTAAAGTATAGAGTACGAAAGTACTTTAAATGAATGAAGTGAATGAATAATTGAATCATTTATTAAATAAATAAGTTTTTTGTAAATATATTACATTAAAACAAAATAATTCTTGAAACTTTGAACAAAGATTGTATTTTATAGAATAATTTTATATTTTATAACATTTGCAAATGTCATTTTTAATAATACTTTTAATAATAATACGTTTCTTTTTTGAATGACAGCCAGTGGATGAATCATGGTTTTCAACTATTTGATTGCCCTAAAAGAGTTTTTTAAAACTGAGAAATTATTCACAAATGTCAGTCAACGGAAAGAACGTAGACGTGTTATTGCTGCCAAATGGCTAATCATTTCCAGTCAAGAACTTTATTTCTAGGTTCAAAACTTGCAAAACTTCATGTAAAGATAAATATCATGTATTTTGCATACTGCTGATGCATTTCTAAAGCTGGCGAATATGACATCATCACATTCAATGTGATTCATCTGCCATTAGCAGATCAAATACACGAACATTGTCTGGTGATGCTATTTTTATCAGCTCGGAGAGTGTTATGAATGCACAACCACAGTTTTGCAACACTTTGATTTTCATAGAGATTTGTTAATAATGATGTAACATTTTGAAATCCCAGGATTGATTTGCACTGTTCTTTGCTGCAATTTTCAGTCATTCAGTCCCTTTTTTTGACTGACATCTATGAAAAATCTTTTAGGGTGATTAAAAGGTTTTTAGGGAAATCAATAATTATTGTGTTTTCATTGAATAAGAAAACAAAAGTGTGCATTTATATGTAGTTTTGACCATAGTGAAATCTTTCATCTTAAAACGTGTTGATGTGTTTTGTTCTGAAAATCTAGACTTGGTCTCAACAGACTTTTATACTCCAATTTTTTTTTCATAACCACTGTCACTTTGTACTTTCTCACTAGGAAGTGAACAAGCCCCTGAACTAATGTGACAGTTACTGTGACAATAAAAAGCACCAAACAAATAAAGCTGAATTAGACTGAATAGTCCAGTGGGTCTCTGTGGGGGTGTGAAGGACATTAAATGGATCTGTAGTGCAGGTTTCTTGCTCACTTAGTGACTCTGCATGTTTCCAGAGGGGCCGTGTAACAAACAGAACCCACCTCGCCAGGTTGAAGACGTCATCAATCAGACCGGCCCTGTTGCCCACAGAGATGATCTGCCGGAGGAAAACAGCAGAGACATTTATAATGCAGCAGGAAACATGCAGGTGGATGGAAGTGATGAGGAGAATGTGGAAAAGGAAGAATCTTGACAGAACGGGCAAAGAAAACTCAAAAAGGAAAGATGATGGACTGACAGAGGTGGTGCTGTACCGTTGGGTTGGTCATCAGCTGCTGAATGAGAAGCCTCCAGTTGTGAAGGTCGTAGTTCACTCTAAAGTAGCCTGTTTGATTGATGTTGCCCAGCAACCACGTCTCGCCATCCACGTGACCCACTCTGTGCGTCTCTATAAATACACAAGTAAAAGAACAACAAAAAAACATTTAATGACAGTTCTGACAGCTCACTGTAGCTCAACTCCTGGTGACCTAATGACATCTAGACACTCCGATGTGAATATCATTAGATAACAAGGCTCGTTGTAGTTCATATTGACTGATTTATTTTGTCTGACAGTGCACTCACAAAGCTTTTTATTCGTATCAATGGTTAAAAATTTCAGTGCATTTATTATCTTTTGAATGAGCTCCTGCATGAAAATATACATGAAAATATACATGAAGCATTTCATAATGCACAACATCTGTAATCTAATGTGTTTGCCATGTTCTCTTCTTGTAATATTCCAGCCAGACCTTGTGCTTTTTCATGGATAACAAATGCACTGGTTAAGTGCTTTCGAGTGCTCATGGACTTTGGATTTGAAGTGTATCGTGATCCAGGGAGCATCCAACCATCAGCGGCCAGATTGCAAGAGCCAGGCGGTGAGTTAATGCATATAAATGGGGTCTCTATGTTAGCTCTGTTTCTTGTCTCAGACTCATTCTTGAAAGTGCTGCTGTGGATCTGCATTGTAGCCCTGATGAGGGCTGTTTCTCAGGCAAGGTGAGCTGAAAATGGAGGCTGTTTAATGGTGGCACAATCAGAGGAACTCTGAGCTCTGAGCCACACGGATCACTTTGCAGACCAAATTCAATTCTGGCTCTTGGAATTTGACTCGCTGTGGCTCCATCCGAAGAAAATCCACCTCGTTCTCCCAACGGAGAGGAAGGGAATGGAACAGAATTGAATTTAATGATGGTGGATGTGGGGCTGCTGTTTGAATGTGTGACTCACAGATGAATGGTATTTTGAGTGTGTTGTAAAAGGACATTTACATAAAAGCACTCTTGAGAACTGAATTAGTCAAATTTAATGAGAAAATTCAATTAAAGCTGTACTTTTATCACTTGGTGACAGCAGCTGTTGACTACATAGGTCAAGGTCATGACAATCAATTACCTGTTCAGATCTAAAAATTTATATATATTTTTTAATTTAATTCTTACATACAATACATTTTCTACGAAGAGCATGTTTTTAATTTCTTCTTATTAATTAGGGGTTTAAGCGTGTAGCTTATTGTAATTGTCAAATGGCCAAAGATCAGCATTCTCCATCTAAAAGTGATTGGATAGTCTAAACTGTAAGTGGTAGAGACTTGAAACTTGGAGAGATGGCAGTCCACAGCATCACCAAGGCTTGTTGGCCTGATGGTGGCGCTACAGCGACCAAAAGAATGAAATTGCTCAGAAGCTCTAAACCGTTGCAGACTCAAGTATCTTATTTTGTCTTTGTATTTTTAAAAAAATTGTCTTTGTATTAAAAAAATAAATAAATAAATAAATAAAATATTTTGCAAGCCAGTCCTAGATTTTTACCTGATTGAGAATGAAACCAGTGCATTCTCTGTAGAGAGAATAACAATAATTATCAAAAAAAGTTTTTTCGTGACAGGATGCCAAAACGTTTGTACAGAACAGAGCCACTTTTACTAAAATGCCTATAACTCCTCAGAGGAAAGATATTTTCACCAAACTTGAAACACGTTTGCAATTAAACAAGGTTAACAGAGGCTGCTGGAACAAAACTGGGTTGGCATGTTCGACTGTTGACTTTAGACATTTGTAAGAACTTTGAAAAAAATCTGCCACTAGGTGGCGCTAATGAGTTTCACGCCTCTGTAATGACGTGGTAGTATTTCACACATCCACACAATATGCATATAATTTGATACATCTCATTCTGAACAACTTTGACTCAAGAACCACTGCTGTCAATCAAATCGTTCATTAAATGTCAATTATGTTAAAAAAACCTACTTTTGAGAACTAGTCCTAGGGTTTTTGCAGCACTGCAGCATAATTCTCTGTACTCTCTAGATCAATAATGTTGAATTTCACCCTTTGGGTAGCTATAACAGGGTCGTTTGGAAAAGGGAGGAGTCCAAATAAAGCCTATAAATCCTAAATGAAAACTCAAAACTTCACAAAACTAGCTGAGCACATGCAACAGATGATTCTAAACAAGCATGCAAAGGTTTATGGAGATCGGACCGTAGGTGGTGCTATAACAGTCATAAATAATTGATAAAAATTGTCATATTTTTTATGGTAAATTACCTGGATTTTCCCCCCAAAAAATTTTTAAATCATTAATTTAGCTGGTTACAGGCTTGCTAAATGATAGTTAATGTCTTTTTTTTTTCATATGTGCTTAAATGCTTGTACCCCAATGATCGCTTCTTGCAGCTACACTTAAAATTTATTCTGATATTTCTGAAGTTGAAAGTGTTAAAAATATTAGGTTGATAGCAACAACATAAAGAAGGAAAAGCCTTCTTAAAAGAATCATATTCTTGATGCATTTAAAACAGTTTGGCATCATCTATTTTATTTTTTTAATAATAACATATATAATATTTTTATTTTTTCAGGTAAATCAAGTCATGTAGTGCAACATGGGGATTTTCATGATTGTTTACCCTGATCAATAAGTCTCTTGACTGACAAATAATAATGTGGTGCAACTCCCGAAACGCTCCGATTCATGACATTTGTGTATTTTATGTGTAGGGAAATTGTGTTATCACTTTTTATCTTGTGGTTACAATGAAAACATTTTGCATAATTATTACCTGTTTTGTTGGAGACCCAAATGATGGTCTCTGTTGATATGTGACTGGAGTTTCCCACTGCGAGCGTCAGCGGTATTTGCCACTGGAAGCTGAAATGAGACACAAAGAGAAAAATAACAGATGAAACGCTCTATTCGATCTCTGGGTTTAAATGTCACTGCCGCAGATACATACTGTATGACGCGCATAATCTCACACACATAGACTCATACGACTTAATGGGATTGTGGGATATATTTGCGCGATATCCTCTCTATCTCCGCACCATGTGACAAAATCACAAACATCAGATGATCGTGCAGCTCAAAGAAAGCCCAGCAGTGTCAAAGCTCAAAGAAATCAGCTTTCTTTCTTTTCCAGAGTGCTTTGCTTTTTCTATCTCTCTCTATCGCACACACACAGCTGTGCATCGCTCGTCACCCGATCGCTGTCATGTTCTGTGTCGCCACCTCATTTTGACGACGATTCATCTGTGAGTGTGTGCTTTCATGTGTTAGTGTGTATATGAACGTCCCTAGGTATGAGTGCACATCCAGTAAAAGCCTGTCTGACAGCTGTCACAATGGATGGCCGCCCCTTTTTTAGCCTGTCAAAATGGCTGACACACAGGTGGACGTGGTCTGCCGTCTGCCAGCGTAAATTACCCCAGATGACAAGAGCACAGCAGAGCCGCCCAACAGCGATAAATACTGTAACATTATGAGATCTAACGCAAGACTGAATCATTTAAACACACTCCAAATAAGGTAACTTAACAATTTTCCATCTTATTCAACAAAGCCATTTTTCTTTGACTTTTATAGCTAGAAACAACAGTTTTAAAGGTATGGTAAGAAAAACTGTAATAACAGTGTAGTGTTTGTTGAATAAGAGTAAATTAAACAGTTTTATGTCATCTTTGTTGAAGTGATTGTAATGAACAAGTATTAACTTTGATATTATGCAAAACCATATTACTTTAGTTAAAGTACTTGTATCTGTAATACTAGGGGCCTTTTGCCCCATGCTGGTGAGCCTTTTACCCCAAACAAAAAACTACTTTTATGATTTCTTTTTCCCATAAAATGTTTTGTTAAAAAGTTGCAATCAATCACTGTATAGCAGTGAATGGCACATTTCCCTTAAGGTGTGCCATTAGCCACATTTTACTCCATTCAGTGCCTGATAAGAAATGATAGGCCATTGCATAATGGTGTTTTCATTCTTAATCATGAAAATATGTTAATGAATGTCTTTTAAATTACATATCGCATCATATTAACAAAGCTAAAATATTTAAAACAATACATCTACCTTTGTGTTTTCAGTTTGCCTTTGGATAGCAAGTGAACAGTTAGCTTACTCTCTTAAAAGCCTTGGGTTAGCAGCCTTGCTTATTTAGCATTCCTGCTAACTGCTTAAGGCTCTGTTCATTAGCTAAAAGACAATTGTGATATCTGTTTTATCTTGAGGCAACATGCTAAAAAAAACACACTGAACAGTTTAGCAACCAAATCGCAACACCCTGTCAAGCGTCACTGCAGCCTAGCAAGTGAACTTTACACAGTCACGCATCACATTTTTCTCATAAAATGTCAAATTTTAGTCATTTAATATAAGAAGAGCAGCCTGGATTATTTCGTGACATCAGTCTCGGCTGTGGGGAATGGGTTGGATCATTAGGGATTTGTGTTGTTGGAAAACTGACAAGAATGGACAAATCCTTTTTTAGGCTGCTGTGACTCACCTTCAATCATTCATAAGATTATTTGCATTATTTGATGTGTCTTAATTATATCTGAATAAGCCGAAATGATGATTCTGTCTAAAAACCAACTGAAAACTATGTAATAAAACAATGGCAACTTTTACTTTTAGCAGCTGTAAACAGCAGACGCTGGAGATACTGTGCTAAAAGTTCACAGTATATCACAGAGTAAACTATAACACAGTTAGGAAGACATTATGCATAAGATGCAGAAATATGATCCTGCTGGGAAACAGTATTTAAACGCATATGTTTGTAACGGGACTGCAGAGAGAGTTTCTGTGCTAGATGAGTGCTGATAACAATGCTTATGAATTCCAGTAATAATAGAAGCATCTGTGTGTGTTCAGATGAAACCACACACTGATACATTTACATAAAACTCTGTTCATCAGTGGGATTGAACAGGAGAAAAAAAGCAAAAGAAAATTAAAGTTCTCCACAGGCTGGTAATTTGGTGGCTCATGTTTATGTTCATTTATGGAAGCGTCTGTTATCATCGTTATTTACATCCCTCAGGAACTTTGTGTTATGGCCCAGAGCTTCGGCTAAAGCACGAAACAAGATTTCAGTCTCTGCAGACGGGTAAAGTCATCATATTATTTTTATGGAAAGAAGCAATGTTTGTTAGCTGAGGCTGTAGATATTATTCAGTAGCTCCTAATGGACAAGACAATATGGCAACACTTTAGATTAGGGAACATGCTTCACTATTAACTAGTTGCTTATTATTGTTTATTAGTACTTATAAGGCACATATGTGACCCTGGACCACAAAACCAGTCTTAAGCAGCATGGGTATATTTGTAGCAAAAAAACATTGTATGGGTCAAAATGATTGATTTTTCTTTTACGCCAAAAATCATTAAGATATTAAGTAAAGATCATGTTCCATGAAGATATTTTGTAAATTTCCTAACGCAAATATATAAAAACTTAATGTTTGATTAGTAATATGCATTGCTAAGAACTTCATTTGGACAACTTTGAAGGTGATTTTCTTAGTATTTTGAATTTTTTTTTGCACCCTTAAAATTCCAGATTTTCAAAAAGTTGTATCTCAGACAAATATTGTCCTATTCTAACAAAACATACGTCAACAGAAATCCTATTTATTCAGGTTTCAGATGATTAATAAATCTCAATTTCACAAAATGTACCCTTATGACTGGTTTTGTGGTCCAGGTCCACATATTTAATGCCTTATTCTGCATGACCATATTCTAGATTCCTTAACCCTAGCCCAAAACCAACAACAAAAAAAAGGGGGGGTCAAAAATTCAGGCAATTTGTAAGTTGCAAAACATAACACTGTGTCATCATGGTAAAAGAGTAACAGCTGTGGTCTGGATGTGTCTACATTTAAAATTCACAGTGATTAAGCAGCATCCTCTCTCTTTTTTTCTCTCTCTTTCATCGGTTGTGAGGTCTCAGTCTGACTGTCGCTCTGTGTGGGTGTGATAATATCTCAGGCTCTCTTTAGGGACGGCTGGCTTTTGCAGTCTATAATGAGTCACTGGGGGCTTTTGTGGCTCAACATGTGCGATAGATACTCACACTTTTATCCAACACCAGCTGCACAGAAGGGAGGAAAAAACACAAGTGTCTTCTTTTGAAACCTTCCCTGGATTCACACATGCTGGAGTTTGTGCTGAGCTTGAGTTGTTGTGTTCACTGAAGTTGTTTAGACTTTCAGTCAATCATCCAGAAACAGTTTGAAACCACTGAGACCATGAAGAACTGGACAACAGAAGATGAAGATGTTCTGCTGGATAGGCTAGAGAAGAAAGACTGGGATTTGTTGGATATTGAACTAAACATTTGCTAAACAAAGAGGTTGGTGGTGGATTTCTGAAAGGGTCTACACCCTGGAAAGTTTGAAAGAACATCTTTTTGCTTAAAACTTAGTGCCAAATCAAGGCTTGTAAACTTTTAAGTCAGCGGTTAAGCTCATCCGTTAGCTAACAGACAAATTGGAGACAACATATTTTTAACATATTCCTGGAAGATTTTTGAATGACTGACATTAACATAGAGTGACACAGTAATGTATTTAGAGAAGTATCAGAGATTTGTGAAAATCAGTGATTAATATTTTTTTTTCTTTTTGGTCACACTTTATTTTAAGGTCCAATTCTCACTATTAACAAACCGTTAAAGGAGAAGTCCACTTCCAGAACAACAATTCACAAATAATTTACTCACCCCTTTGTCATCCAAGATGTTCATGTCTTTCTGTCTTCAGTCGTGAAGAAATTATGGTTTTTGAAGAAAGCATTTCAGGATTTTTCTCCATGTAATGGATTTCATTGGTGCCCCGAACTTTGAACTTCCAAAATGTAGTTTAAATGCAGCTTTAAAGGGCTCTAAATGATCCCAGCCAAGGAAGAAGGCTGAGTGATTTTGTTTTTCGGAATATGAAAATGTGTATACTTTAGGCACAAAAGCTCATGTAGCACAGGCTCTGGGATGCACGTTCAAGGCGTTACGTACTATTGAATCACGTCGAAAGGTTCACATGGAACGTAGGCGGAACCACAGACCCAGTGTTTACAAAGCGAACGCGCAAAGACTAAGAAAGTAAGTCAAACGCTGTTTACAAACAAAAATGTACTATGATGTCAGACAATTCTGAGGTTGTAGGAGAAAATAAGATATAGTTGTTCGCCATATTCTACCTTTTTGAGCCGGAGTACACAGACGATGAACTCAGACGTGATTCGTAGTAATAATGGGAAGTTCGGATCATTTTACCAACTCAGATCTTTGAGTCTTGTTCAGCAAAATGAACAAATCTTTTTCGAGCCATTTCGTTCATTTTAGCAAAATATAATTTCACGACATTTTAAGTATTTCATCTGCACAAAAAGACATTTTTTGTTTCTTCAAAGATTGTTTCTTTTACAAAATAAAGCATTGCTTACTTAAAATATTGCTGCTGCATTTAAGTTGAAGTGTTTATTCTTAATATGAAGACACTCTAGATCTCTCTAGTTGTTTTTAACTTCATTTATATGCAGAGTGGCGTTCAAGCGGATGCATGTTTACAGTTAATGTTTCATTGCATTTCAGATGCATATATGTGTTTTGCAGAGTTAACTGTGTAGACACATTTCTCTATAACTAGCTTAAGCAATAAGGGGATATTATTCACTGTAACAATAGTGTTTAAAATTTGTTTTGTTTGTTTTGCCAAGATCTTGATGATATTCTTTATTTTTGGGTATCTAATCATCACTATGTGACCCTGAACCTCCAGTCACAAATTAGTTTGGCACAGTTAAGCAGACCTACATATACCTGCAAAATAGGACTCTATAAGGCTCAGATCCACCTGTAAAATAATTCACAGGAGCAACTGCACCTATACCCATTACAGTCAAGCAGCCTGCAATGAGAAAATTAATTTGTGCCTTCAAGTGCTAAGTTGTTTATATATAATCAGCGCAGCATAAAATCTGTGCTGTGAAAATCTTAACAGTCAGGTAAGATACAAGTGCAGAGGTGTTAATGAAGGTACGGTTCAGCTTTTTTTACACTGGTGAAAATAAGCACAGGATCTGCAAAACTATCTTGGACGTGAAAAACAATCTTTCAACAATTTCAGATGTGTTAAAGTACTAATTCTCACACTTACAGGCACTTTCTAATGATGTATTGCAACTTAATATTATGGTTTTATAATGGAGAGGTAAATTCCCTGGTGAAAAAAAAACAGTATATGCTGGTAGGTATGTTTTGATGCTGGTTTAAGATGGATTATGAATCTGCTTTTTCAGAATATCAAAGTGCAGCCAAAAGCCAGCATATGTTTCAAGTACAACGGTGTGAAATAAATGTCCTTTTCTGTGGAGTTTGGACTGTGGACCCTCTATGAACTGTAATGAGATGGCAGTGGACATGACACACACTGAAGGAGTGTGAAATACATTCAAACTGACCTTCTCTGTTTTCCTTTTGTTGCTGCCAATGTTTCTGTCAGCACGTTTTGCTAGGCTGGCTTAAAGCCTCAAGTGAGGTGTTACACTACATTTACAAAGGTGCCAAATCCCCCTGTATTCTGGCAGGTTGTCTGGTACTCAGCTGAAAACCCGCCTCAGGGGCAAAACAGAAAAGAGACGCCCCCTACTCGCAACACAGCTTTGCTATTGATTCTTGGAGCAGTTCTGTTTCTGAACGCCTCTGCAGAAGACCGTGGCACTCAAAACACGTTCATGTAGGAGGAGACGGTTAAAGGAAGGTGGCTTTGTCTGCTCTGAACAAATGAACTCCTGAAACATACAGATTTCTACCTGTGTGGTTCATATTTATGACACCAGATGGCTTGATTTGGAGAGCTGGCCTAGCCGCATAAAAGCAAAAAGCCTTTCTTTTATCTGCAGATGATAAATCAAATGCTTTTATGATAGAAATGGTGATTTAACCACACTAGAGCTATTATTATATCCTATTCCTCACTAATAGATTCAATTTTTAACTACGTTTTGTCAAAAAACCACAATAAAAATATTCCAAACTGATTACATGCTAGCTCAGGGGCTCCTGTTCTCAAATTGCAGGTGTTTGGCACTGATATATTCTCAACTTAAGAAACCTTGTCACTGTCTAAATGGCAACACTGCCTAACAACACACTCCACACACTCAAACTGACAGTACAGCATTAAAATTCAATTCTTGACTCAATTCTTGCGCTGCTAACAGTGTCTGATCCAAAACAAAAGGAGGATTTTTTTTAAAACAGATCAGAGGCAGTATTGAATTATTCATCTCACTCTGACGAAGAATTAAACTAATCTATCTGCCAGTGACACACGCAGTTTTCCGTGACGACGCAGACGGGTGCCAAACAGCATGTGGCGGTGACGGGTTAGCATGGGTTGCTAATAATAAATGAAATGCTCAGTTAATAGCAGCTTGATAGCTTGTGAGCGTGAACATGTTGGGAGATATGATTAATAGAAATAGAGTTGTGTTATTCCTTACTGTCCTGCTAAAAACATCTAAAACCAGCCTAACCATTTTAGGCTAGTTTAAGTTGTTTTTCATAGCGGGAGCAATAAAGGCAGCTAAAGGTATGCAGCAGTAAACTTTTCACATCACTTGGATTAGTGAGGAAATCCTTTGGGTCTTCATGCTGTTTTGGGGTGCTAGGCTAGTCTTTAGCTGTCTAGCTGTGCTTATAATCTCCAGATGGTCTATTATTCTGTATTTCTTTCCAAATAACTTAATGTTTAATCTCATTTTTTATTAAAATGGTTTTTCTTCTTTTCAGCTGCAGAACTACTGTAGAATCTTTTTTCTGTCTGAGCTTGATCTGATCACAGGAAACCATCCATGAATTCTGGGAGGAGAATCACTGACTGTGGGCTTTTTACATTATTCAGGATTGCAGTCTTCAGCAAACGTACAGGCCTTTGCTCTATATATTACAGTGGATTTTCTGCAATGATATATGAGCTCATGGAGAATCAATGTCAAGAGGTCAGTTGACTGATGGTGTTTCTTCTTCATGTAACAACCTGTCACAATTGACATATGGCAGACTACCTTTTGTTGAACAGCTCAGGATTCTGGATCTTGGCCTCTGTGTCATAGACGAAGTGCTCTTGGGAGATGGTGACGCTGTTGTCAAGACTTTCGTTCTTGCTAATGGTGACCACAGGGTAGCCCATCTGCAGGGTCCAGCGGTCCATGACCTGTGTAATGTTGATATCCTTTCCCTCCCGCTGCATGGCCTGTGACACAAAATATATACATTAAAATACATCATACACATACAGATTGTCATGATGGGCATCAGAGTAGAAGATGCCAAGTAAATAGATAGTGTCTGAAAGTGTAAATGGATTGAGTTATGCTGGGTTTTGTCGGTTCATGTTAGTTACGTTGGTTATGCTTCTTTTTTTGTCATGCAAAACTGAAGTAAAATGTAATGAAATGATGTGATAATAATAACTGATAGTTTAGACAAAAGTAAACATTAGAAAAAAAAAAGATTTGAAACATTGAATATTGAAACAACCATGCAATTTTAGCTTGCTTCTACAAGTTTAACAGGACACTGTACCAGGTGAGCTACCGAGCAAGTTTACAATGCAATAAAAGTGACACATATAGAGCTGGTTATGTAAAACAAACATGAAAGTGTATTAGTTTACAAATCATGCACTATGATAAACATGTTTTTAGGTCATAAGGTCACATTGTGCAAGAAACTGCATGAAAATAATGTGAGTGAAAAGAAATAAAAACCACTAGTGTCCATTTCAGATTGAAACTGCAATGAATTATATGTATAGGTATGTTCTTGAAGTTTTGCAAAAATGTAGGTAGACGTTTTTCCAATGAGCCTAGGGTGAAATAAAAACCCATTCAGGACTTTTAATTAAAAACTCTTAGTGAACAGAAAGGTGATTAAACTTCACCGTTCTCTTAAACTGCATACGCCGAAACATCACAAGGCAATTTCCAGTTATCTAATCTCTCCATATAAGAGCAACGCTTGTAAAGAAGCAGAATTAGATTTATGAGTCTGATTTCTTCAGAGGAAGCTGCTCCTCCTATTTTAAAGAAGTAAAACATAAAATTGGATCTCACGGCTCATTAATGAGGAAAGCTCGTAATGTGACTGAGTTTTGTCCCTGAAGGAAATATACTGCCTACACAGTTCCTCCATATTCTTTGAAAATGCTACTATAAATGGCTCAGCACGGTGGACAACTGGCAGTTTTCTGTATGAATTGTTTTCAAAAGCTCTCAGTATGTATGAGGAATATTTTACTGTTTCATAGCGCTTCATCTACATTTCAATTCTGTATCCATTTTAAAACAGTAGGTACAGTAGGTGATCGTAAAACACTGAAAATGCATTTTGAAACATTTACGTCACTCCTGAATTTAAATTTCCTGATTATTTACTCACCCCCATGTCATCCAAGATGTTCATGTCTTTCTTCAGTCGAAAATATGTAATATAGTGGACTTCAATGGGGATCAATGGGTTGAAAACTGCAGTTTTAATGCAGCTTCAAATGGCTCTACACGATCGCAGCAGAGGAATAAGGGTCTCTAGTGAAATGATCTGTCATTGTCTAAAACATTAGGTACAGTAGGTGACTGTAAAACATTGAAAAGACATCTTACAGATGTCTGTCAGATGTTTGTAGACAGCAGATGCTTTCCAGATCAAGTGATCTTTAACAGACATCTTGCAGACATACGTGTGCTATCTGGGAAAGCTAGTGCAAGACAAGCATTTGTGGTTAAAAAGTATATAAATTAAACATTTCTAGACCTTTTAACCACAAATGCTCATCTTTGACTAGCTCTGCGTTTTGTGTCTATGATTTCACACATTAGGTAATCAACTTGGAAAGGTAATATGCAGTTAGTGCAGTCTGTGTACTCCGGTTCAAAAAGGTGGGGTAGGGCAAAACCATCTCATTTTCTCCTCCAACTTCAAAATCATCCGACATCGTTGTTTTACCTTTTTCTGTAAAGAGTGTTTGTACATTCGCTTTGTAAACACTAGGTTAGTACTTCTGCGTACGTTCCGTGTGACCTTTCCAACGTGACTATGTAATGCGTGAAGTAGTGGACACAGCCCTAATAGCACACATACACCACAGAGACGTCTATTTAGCGTCTGCATTTACATCTGGAAGACGTAGTTTTTGGGTCTGCAATACGTCTATAGGACATTCCCTATCAGATTTCAAATAGACGTCTGTTAGATGTCTTTAAGATGTTTATGATTAAGAATGCATGTAAAACTGACATCTTACAGATGTCTGTCAGATGTTTGTAGACAGCAGATGCTTTCCAGATCAAGTGATCTTTAACAGACATCTTGCAGACATACGTGTGCTATCTGGGAAAGCTAGTGCAAGACAAGCATTTGTTGTTAAAAAGTATATAAATTAGTTCTTTTTTTCAGCAAATAACCAATTGTTTCACTAGATAAAACCCTTTTAAAGAGGCGCAGCATTTCATGTTTACCAGGGTCAGTCGGTAGTTTCTTTAAATATTGGTTTGTAAACCGGTAGAGATTTACAGTGTTTCTGCAGCAGCACAGAGTCAGTGTGTTATGGAGACCCGTGGGAGTAGAAGGGGATAGTGGTGGCAGAAACAAAAGTGCTCTGTCAGGCTCTCTTGCATTCTGCAAACATCAACCTGACTAGATCAGTCGAGCATGTGCACTTCCCTTCTCCAGTGTAACTGGCACACTCTTGCTTATAGCAGATAAATCTGACTATTATGAGTATTAAAATCTGAGACTAACCAACGGTTGTTACATAGAAAGCACCAAATGAAACCGGAAGACTTCTCACAGCTGTCAGTGACTCATGGTTTGTTTATGGTGTGAATACAGAAGAGGCTCTGCAGCGGCTGATGACGGCAGCTGATGTTCCTACATTATGAATCATTTTCTATAAGACAGCTTTCAGGAAGCTACTGTACCTTTGCCCTGGTGGATATAATTAAAGGAAGTGAAGTCCAGTCCGGCGATGGGTCGTGAGTTTGACAAAGGGCTTTGTGGGCGCTAAGCACTGCCAGATTATTGCAGCAAATTGGATTTCATGAATAGCTAATGAACACAGCGCATATCAGTATTCATTAGATGATGGGCTGTCATGGACTGTTAATGTAGCTAAATTCGTCAGTGGCTCACAAACACGGCCACTGAGAGGATACGTGGATCCAGGCTTGGCCCTTTCACATAAATTCACCTTTAAATCCGTTCTGTTTTGAAAGAGAAAATGAAGCAGCGCCCATCAGCCAGCATTTGGAAGAGTGATGTGAATGACAAAATGCTTTATACGATGCTGATAGCTCCTAAATGTCCTGCTGTTCCATTACAAACTATAATAACTTTGAGATTATGCTTGAAAGTAATCTCATTAAAGTCATGACACTTTGTGAGATGAGCGAGAGGGGACTTGCTGAGAGTCTTCTGACTTTAAAAGCCCATCTCTGTGCTTTAAGCTGATGACTTGAACCTGACGCTTAACTTCACTGTGGTTATGGGTGTTGGCTATGACTGTTTACTTCACAGTCGCTAGCAGTTCCTCTCGCTCTTACTTTGAGTGTTTTAGGCTTTTTTATTTCCTCATGTGCCTCTTAAAAAGTTTAAATCATATTTTATTGTTTAAAGTTTTTAGTCTGTATTATTTACAACTGCACTGCACAGGTGAGCTAACATATTAGCATGTAGAACCTTGCATCCAGTATCACCCTAAGTTGCATTTTTGTCAGTTAAATGTGAGATGATGGTGTTCTGTTATCAATTTATGTGTGAACTTTGCATTAGCATTGCAACATTTGCTGTTTCAGTAACTTAACTAAAGGAATTATGGGAAATTATGTCAGCCAGGAACAATATGGCTGCTAAACCCTCAGTGGTACTACTAAAAGAGAGAGAAACTGAATCAGCAGATCACAGGAAAGATAACTGGGTGTTTCTGTCAGGAGGATGGCACCCATGCCAAACCTAATAAAAACTGTGCTTTTGAGGCCCAAGTGAAGCATCTAAATAGGTCAACTTTCCTTCAGCAGAAGATCATTTTGTTTTTGTTTTTTTTTCTTGGGTTATTCTTGGCTACACCTGAGCTGAAGGGCAGATGCTCATGTTTAATCTGAGAGCCCCATCAGCCTTGTCAGCAATTATATGAAACTTTACTAATCGGGGTCTGATAAGATTCAAGCAATTTATAAGTTAATTAAAATCACCAGAATCAGCAGCAGCAAGCCTTCATTATCAGGATCTTTGAACATTTGCATTCAGCAGGTTTCAGTGATCAGATTTCTGGCTCAATATTTGACCTTTGCTTGCAGAAAACATTTCCATTCTAAGTGTAAAAGTGCAAAAGCAAGACTATCAAACACAACCCAGCCTCCGTATCAAACTCTTTCCCATGTGGCATTTCCATAAAACCCTTATGTGTTGATGTGAGTAGGTGGTGTATTGGCATAAATTTGTGCACGGCTGATGATGTGCAGTTATATAATGGCCTCTGACCTATATGCAGCGTGTGAATCTCTGAACACCTGCCTGCAGGAGATGCACTGGGTGAATTTAAATGGGTTGAACACACACAATTTCACTCGCCGCCCAACACTCACTGACCCCATCGTTGATTCCCGCTCATGGACCAGTAGATGCGTAAAATCTCACCTCGGAGAATTTGTTCCACAAGTCATCTCTCGCCGCGTTCCCGTACATGTGCGTCATCAAGTAATCCTGCAAACAGAGAGAGACGGAGATCAATATTGGAAGAGAAATAAATTGGACTTGGATGGGAACGGTGAACTTGGGAAACCAATAAGCCCAAACAATAACATTACTAATCCTCTCAATTCAAGCTGAACGTATGCAAATTAGCAGCAGATGTTTGGGTGTGATTGGCTGTCAGTTCAAGGAGGACCATAAGGAGGCCAATTAGAGGCTGATTATGTTGTTCAAGTCGATGCTGCATCAGCGTGTCACTGAATGAGTAACATACAAATCAGCAACATGATTTTACAGGATATTCTTTCAAGATGGTCAAACTGTTCACATTAAAATAAACATGCTGAGTTTTAACATTTCCAGGAGAAAAACAATAATTTATTCAGTGAGTAAAAACTTCAGTAAAAAGTACTTCAAAAAACATGGCACAGTGAACATTTATATAAATAAGTCAAAAGTACTTACAGGTAAATAACTGCAAGTGTTTTTTACAAAGATAACACCTTACCCTCAGCAAAGTGCATAATAAATAATGATAAAATCATATATAACATAATCTAATACTAGTGCCTCAACATCAAAGACCAAAAAGTGGATGTAATATCTGTATTGTCATGTATTATTGAAACTAAGACACTGGTGGGCGTTCATTTCACTGCTAACAGACTTTAATCTGTTAAACAGAGGCAGCGCTTGTGCCAAATGCTACATTATCAGTGTGTGTGTTCTGCCCTGCAGTCTCAGTGATACAGGTGGTGGGGGACATGAAGAAGGAGCCTGATCCTGGAGAGCACATTTACATTCATCTGATAAGAACATCTGGTGGGAAGCCTTTTTTCGGCTGTATACAAGATTCCTTGATAACTCGAGTGACCGTGAGCGATAAACCGTCAACTGTAATCCGCTTTCTGTTGCTGGAGCCAAGAGAACATGCTGAGAAAAAACTGCAAGTCTTCTGCTAATTCTAGAGCATGTCACATACTTGGACTGGTTTCTAACTTCCTTTATATTGTGTTTTAAAGGGATGGTTATCTAAAAATGTTTCTTCTATAGAACACAAATGGAGATATTTTGCAGAATGTCCATGCTGCTCTTTTCAGTTCACCAAAAATCTACAGTAATCTTTGAGCTGTCTTTGAGTGACGAACAGACCAAAAAGATCAGTTTTTCACAGTTTCAAACAACAGTATCAGCACTCAACACATTACTGCTGACACACTGACTCTTAAAGAATGGTAGATTGAATAACTGAAAAAAAAAGGATTTGAAATGACATGAGTGTGGCCAGATCATGGCAGGGTTTTCATTTTGAGATGAACTATTACTTTAATAAGGCAATTATATCGGCCTTTGCTTCATGAATCGAATCAAAATGGGCACTTGTTGAAACGTGAACAGGCGTCATGCTGAGAGGTCTGAGCAAATTGCACTGGGATCCTGACAGCGTGACCCAGTCCAGCTGGCCTTCATTTCTCGACATGCTCTGCTGAGCTCTCTGAGAGTCTGGGATTAGAGTCTGGAGTAGAACCAGATTCATGTGACCATCCTGATGAATCAGTTTAGACCAGAGCAATTCCTCTTTCTCTCTTTTTCTCTACTCCAACAGCAGAGTTATTGCCCTGAAGCGAAGTGACCATGTGGTCCAATCTTGCCTCTGATAGGGCCGTCACAGTGTGTTGTCATTATTTTGACACTGATGTGTTCTGCTGACTGCCACAGCAAGATGTAGGAGGAGTAAAAATAAATCTAGTTCCCATATCAGTCAGTCAGATGCAAAACAGCTATATATATATATATATATATATATATATATATAAACTTTCGAACAGAATAAAGATAAAGTACATTTTTCTCATTTTGCCTAAATATATATATATTTTTAATTTAATTACAGAAGATCCTTACATGTTTTCAAGAAGACAAAAGTTCAATTTACCCTGATGTACACAAAAGGCCTACTTCTCTTAAATATTGTTCACAAATCTGTCTAAATCTGTGTTAGAGAGCACTTCTCCTTTGCCAAGATAATCCATCCACCTCACAGGTGTGGCAGATCAAGATGCTGATTAGACAGCATGATTATTGCACAGGTGTGCCTTAGGCTGGCCACTCTAAAATGTGCAGTTTTATCACACAGCACAATGCCACGGATGTCGCAAGTTTTGAGGGAACGTGCAATTGGCATGCTGACTGCAGGAATGTCCACCAGAGCTGTTGCCTGTGAACTGAATGTTCATTTCTCTACCATAAGCCGTCTCCAAAGGTGTTTCAGAGAATTTGGCAGTACATCCAACCGGCCTCACAACCACAGACCACATGTAACCACACCAGCCCAGGATGCCACATCCAGAATCTTCACCTCCAAGATCATCTGAGGACAGCTGCTGCAACAATCGGTTTGCATAACCAAAGAAGTTCTGCACAAACTGTCAGAAACTGTCTCAAGGAAGCTCATCTGCATGCTTGTCATCCTCATCGGGGTCTCAACCTGACTGCAGTTCGACTTGAGTGGGCAAATGCTTACATTCAATGGCGTCTGGCACTTTGGAGAGGTGTTCTCTTCCCGGTTTTCACTGTACAGGCAGATAGCAGACAGCGTGTATGGCGTCATGTGGGTGAGCGGTTTGCTGATGTCAACGTTGCGGATGCAGAGGTATGTTATGGACAACGAACACAGGTGCATTTTATTGATGGCATTTTGAATGCACAGACATACCGTGACGAGATCCTGAGGCCCATTGTTGTGCCATTCATCCACGACCATCACCTCATGTTGCAGCATGAAAATGCACGGTCCCATGTTGCAAGGATCTGTACACAATTCCTGGAAGCTGAAAACATCCCATTTCTTGCATGGCCAGCATACTCACCGGACATGTCACCCATTGAGCATGTTTGGGATGCTCTGAATCGACGTATACAACAGCGTGTTCCAGTTCCTGCCAATATCCAGCAACTTCACACAGCCATTTAAGTGGACCAACATTCCACAGGCCACAATCAACAACCTGATCAACTCCATGCGAAGGAGATGTGTTGCACTGCGTGAGGCAAATGGTGGTCACACCAGATACTGACTGGTTTTCAGAGCCCCCCGGACCCCCCCAATACAGTAAAACTGCACATTTTAGAGTGGCCTTTTATTGTGGCCAGCCTAAGGCACACCTGTGCAGTAATCATGCTGTCTAATCAGCATCTTGATATGCGACACCTGTGAGGTGGATGGATTATCTCGAGAAGTGTTCACTAACACAGATTCAGACAGATTTGTGAACAATATTTGAGAGAAATAGGCCTTTTGTGCACATAGAAAAAGTCTTAGATCTTTGAGTTCAGCTCATGAAAAATGGGGGCAAAAGTGTTGCGTTTATAATTTTGGTCAGTGTATATGTAAACATGTTTTATGTGAAATATCTTATTCAGGTCAGTACTAAATAAAATATAACATGCATTTTGTATGAGTTGAAATTGCAAATAAAGTAACAAATGTCCAAGCGGTGTAACCACTAATAATAAAACCTAAATAAAAGCTACTAGGCTAAAATCCTTTAGAAAAATCTTAATATACAGTTTGGAAAAACATTTTATTATTAATATGAATACTTGACACTGATTGGTCAATTACTGCATTTTGTGCTTGTAAAAGGCCATTTAATTCTATATTTGACCACTGTCCCTACAATCCAGTCTCATTCAGCAGGTAGAAATTGCCTGCTGAATGTGATTGTTGCAGTATGAAATACCTACTCTGCTCATTTGCATAGATTTGCATAGTAGCGAGGGACCACTCAGAGCCATTTTATGTTGGTGTTGACATTTTCCAGTCTGCTTGGCCTAAAAGTGTGTATTTTAATGACAGTGTTACTACCCACCACTGTTTAGTGACCAAAAACTCTCATGGAGAGACAGGAAACAGAGAATCCTAACAGATGTCTGCTGTTTACATATATATTTTGTAATGTGAAGCTCTAATAAGAGTAAATAATACATAACACATACAAATATTGGGTAAAATAGTCAATTTACAATAATTCTGAGGACTATTTTTTATTATTGATCTTTTTAAATATTTAATGCAATATATTTAAATAATAAATACATATACAAAGTCTCACTTCATAACTCAACATATTCCAGTGAGATGGTTGTGTATGTAATTAATGTCCTGTAATTAGCAATGGTTAGTTACTCCTCTGACACTCTCCAGCACAGAATAACATCCTGAACGTTGCTTCATCAGATATTATAACCACATTCGGGTTTGGTTTCTGATTCTGCAAAGCCAAATGACTTACAAAGGGAGACAAAAGATTGATCGCTTTCGATATGTAAATCCCCCGGAGCTAAAACACGAGTTTTCTGCAAGAGCCTTCACCACAACAGTCAAAGCAGATCATAAATAATTCATTACTCATCCAGCTAAATGAGTTCCCTCAAAAGTAATACAAGAAGAAATATGTCTACAATTTTCTTGCATATGAATGTAATTTTGAGGCAATGGAGGTAGATTGTTTGGTGAGGTGCTGTGTTTACCTGTTCTTCCCATCAATCACACAAAGATGGACAGAAATACTGAAAGTTTTCATAAGAGAGAGACAGAAAACAGTAATAATGAGGCGGAACAGTCGAGCCAGGGGGGCTGCTGGGAGAAGAAGAGGAAGATGGGAAAATGGATCTTCTCTGTGTTCCAGAATGCTGGGAAATTGAATCGAGGACTATCTGGCTATTTCATCTGTGTTCAGAACAAATTATTAGCCCACAACATCCACTGGGAATCTCACGGACTGCCATTCTCCAAGTCAAGAACCCGCTGAGAGCCGAGAAACATGACTATGAAGCACCGAATCCAGGGAAGGAGCTTCCTGTGGTTCCAAATCACATCCGGAGGATGAAGATGGACTATAACACACTGAAGTTTATTTCTCAAGAGCAGGAGCACTTGTCCTCTGCTATTCACAGGTCAAGCATTTCACATTCCCAGCCAGAATGAATATTTCCTCCATCCCATAATATGATCCATCTGAAAGTGGTGTTAAAAGCAATGGGCAGTGTGTGTAAATGAGACGGGAGCGCTTCATCACTTCAGCCGGCTGTATGAGCTCCAGAACCAATTCAGACTTCATTTATGACTCCCTCTATTCTTTCATAAGAGACATTCATCCGCCTGCATCAGCAGCCCATCCAACATTTACCAATGAAGACGCCCTCATCCTCACAGAGAAACAGAGAGGGATGGTTAATGGTGATCCGGGAGAGACTAAAGCTCGTCTGCTTCTGAACTGTTCAGCATTCACAAATGTCTGCTGCTTCAATTATGCAGAGACACGAGGAGGAGACGAGATGCCACACAGAGCAAAAGACAGACACTGAGAGAATGAAATGAGCTTCAGTGAACAGACACAGACAGACAGCAGACAAAAGAGGAGAGACGGATCCCTGGCAGATGTGTAATGTTGTGTTTCTCCTCTTAAATACTCAGACTTTCAGATATGGATCGGTTCAGGAGTTCATAAGACACTATATTGAGCATTAAGAAGAAACTATGATATAAGCAAATACTTTCAAGATGTCTTGATTTATTGATTAACTAAGATTCAGACAGAATTCATTAACACTTTTCCTTGCTGTTGCATTAAAAGGGAAATTGATGTTCTAATAATACCACAGGTTTACTATAGTATATACTGCACAAAACCAAAAACACTAATTACAGTACAAGATAAATGGACACACATATGCACATCAGACACAGTTTACTAATCTTATGTGTATTTGTACTGTGATATAAAGCTTGTATGCAGATCTGTAAATGAAGCATTAAATGTGTTGCTCTGCAGAAAACATGACCTGATTGTGCTTCCAGCCACTAATAGTAACATTAAACCACCAAAAAAAATAACCCAGAAAACAACTCTGAAACTGTCAGATTTTTGACAGCATCTCAGGTGTAAAGAAAAAAATTAGAACTAGTTTGAAAAGTGATTTATGTGGATCTAGAAGGTGAGGAAGCTGTATGTGAGTCTTACACCTTTGAAACTGTGTGAACTCACATCAGGAGGGATTTGTACCTTTAACTCATTTACATTTATTCATTTACAGATTTACTCTCACTGGATTCAGACCTGCAGCCTGTTTGTTTACAGCCCAGATCCTTTAACCACATTACAGGATGTAGTTTCATGTAGCAGCCATATGGTGTCCACAAAACCATTAATACTCTCTAATAATACATCAAGAAATATGCTGTTCACTCCAGAGGTCTGACTGCTATGGACACAGGAAGAGATTCAGAGAACTTAAAAACTTTAGCTGGAGCAAATGACCATGTGACTATAAACAAACAGCCTAATGCTGATACTGCAGCTCTGGATGCTCACCTACTGACATCAACACGTCTACATAATATCAAATATTGCATTTCTGTAAACCATTTTAACATAGAGAATGATTCTGAAACTTCTGATTGTGAATGTTTACTGATATGAAAATAATTTCTGACACAAACATGTTTAATCATTTGTCTGATTGTGCCGCTTTCACCTCAAGTGTGATGGCAGCGCATGACATGACAACAAGCTGTTGTAGCTCTAAAGATAAGAAATGCATGTAAACCGACACGGCTGCACAATCTCCCAAACGCTTGTAGCAAAAACATATGAGACACTCAGAACAACTGGAGAGGACTTGAGAACATGAACATTCACTGAGATATTCAAGTGGTAAATAGTGAGATTTATTTGCAACACATTCAGCTGTCCTGAGAAAAAATATTCACAGGATTCAACAAGTAATGAGATTTTGAATTGAGAAGTATTTTAGATATTATGCCACAATCCTGTTAAAGCTGCATTTATGCAGAATGTATAATTCATAAATGGAGTGCTATAAACATATTCAAAACACATTAGGAGTAAAACGTACAAACGTGTGACCACAAAGAGAGAAGATGAAAGAAAACTATTGACTTACATTGAGGCCTCTCTGGAATAGCGGCTGTCCCATGACGTTAGCCAGCATACGGATCAGAGCGGCACCCTGCAGACACAGCAGAAAAACACACATTCAGTAAAAGCTTCTCATTTACACCTGCTCTACATAGAGTTTATTTGCAAAATATGCATAGTATGTAATTACAGTAATCCACTCACAATGGAAGTCATTACATCCTGTAGGGTTTAAAAGCAAAAATGTGAAGGTTGTATTTTTATTAAAGTGCTTATATTAACACGTCTGCTTGTAAATATGTGTCATTTGAAATGGACAGTTGTTAAATTCATAATTGTAGTGGTTGTAGGCAAATGAGCTTCTGGTTATGAGCTACTGATGTAATTTTTCTATTTAAACACCATTTTTAAATACAGTTCCCTTCCTGAAATTTTTGTTTTAATTAAACTGAATTTTTTCAGTGTTATTTTAGTATTAAATTAAATTAAATTAAATTAACATTTTTACACGCTTGTACATCACACAAACTGTTTAACAATATTTAATAAAAGTTCAGTTACTAATTACATCCCTGCTCTTTTTCTAGAAGGTCTTCCTTGTCATGTATTCAAGGTTCATCTAAATAAGAACTCCATGACACTCGTCCTGCTGCTTTCTGCAGTTTTATAAATTTTTATCTTTTTGACTTTGAGTGACTTTGACATGCTCATTTGACAGCATCTAATTCCCATCTCTCCACATTCCAATCCTCCACCAACTGTGTGATGAGTGTCACTTCCTGTTAGCGCTGAGGACTCATGGGATGTGTTGTGGGATATCAGAGTCCTCAGAGTGTGAGGAGGAAGTGATGAGGGACCGCTTGGTGTCAGGATCATTGCAGTGTGGCTGACAGAGTTCATAACACCACAGAGCCTATAGGGAAAAGAGGGAGGGGCTTGAGGACAAGCTAGAGCCAATCAGAATCAGGCTTTGCTCTAATTGACAGCTGGAGGGAGAGTTAAAGCAGAAACTCAAATCTTCAGTGGATGGGAGATTTTATCTGCATTAGAGGACAATGATTTTTCCTTTCAGATGTTCAGTATGAGAGGATATATTTGATCACAGGGGTTATTTAAAGTGTGTTCCAGAGAGAAAGAGGTAATTAGATGTCGTCTAGTGTGAGATGAAATGTTTATTGTTCAGCTAAAGTCCCCAGAGGACACAAAACCTCACAATCTCTCAGCGTAACAGTTTCTGTCCTCAACTTACTAAAAAACAAGCTTTTAATTAAACTGTTTTTCTTGTGTATGTGAAGAGGCTTAAAACAACGTGACTGCATTTACAATTCACAAAGATAAACTGAGACGTCTTTAGCTGGGAGAAAAATAACGAGCAAACTGAGGTGTTTACTGGACTTGATAAAAGATTAAATTTAGCGGTGAAGTCCTGACATAAATAAATGAGTGATTTATGATTTACACCAACAATATTGCTGTTTTCTTCTGGCTGCTTGTAGAAAATAGAACTGAATGTAAAATCACACTGAACTTTGTTTATGTTCACTGTTGAATATAAACCAGGTCATTCAGCTCAGCTCAGTTTTATTATCATTTCCATCATTCAGCTGAAGCCTGTTGGAGCTGATGAGATTTTCTTACCTTCTTATACGCGATCCAGTCAAACACTCTGTCGATGTCTGTGGCTTCAAACACTTCCTGAGAGATCGGATGAGAACTGGCCAAACCGTCCAGTAACATCACCTCATGAAGAACATCAGTCAGAAACCTCTGCTTCTCCTGTGGATGACAGACAGAGAGAGACTTCATTGTTTTTTACAGTATCAAACACATAAAAGTGTCACATAAAACCTTCTATTTTATTTTCATAAGTATAATAACTTTGAATGAATTTAGAAAGTGGTAATAGAAAAAAACAAGCTCCTATTTCTCATGACTGAAGCCGTTATGTCTGCAGCAGCTTCCCACAATCCACTGATATGATGAACTTTCACTGCCTGACACATGAAAGCCAGCACGACTCACTCATGAGAGAAACACTCCTGCAGCATGAGCTACGTGAGTGTGTGTTTGATTTGTGCGGAGGGTCTCGCTGTCTCTCTGCTCTGATCAAATGTCTCCCAGTAGGATTCAGGTAGAAATTTTGGGTCAGATGAAAAAGACCCTCATCATTTACTGTGTCTGTGGATCAGCAAAGAGTCACGATCTCAAATGCAGTCAGTCGTTCTGAAGCACATGAGGAACTAAACTGATTTTTAACTCTTTGAAAATAATATAATGAAAAAAACAGGAGGCAATCAGATAAAAAATAAAATTACCATGGTACTGTACAGTTTTCTTTGAATTAATTTAAAGGAGAAGTCCACTGCCAGAGCAAATATTTACAGATAATGTACTCACCCCCTTATCATCCAAGATGTTCATGTCTCAGCCGTAAAGAAATTATGTTTTTTGAGTTAAACATTTTAGGATTTTTATCCATATAATGGACTGATATGGTGCCCCAATGCAGTTTAAATGTGGCTTCAAATGATCCCAAATGCAGTTGTGAATGATCCCAGCCAAGGAAGAAGGGTCTTATCTAGTGAAACGATCAGTTATTTTCATTTAAAAATACAGTTGAAATGCTTTTTAATCTCAAATGCTCGTCTTGTCTTGCTCTCCCTGAACTCTGTGTATTCTTGCTCAAGCCAGTTAGTGTTTGTCGAAAAAATCCAATCGTATTTTCTCCCTCAACTTCAAAAATCATTTCTAAATCATCCTACATCACTGCAGAAGTACCGACCCAGGAAGATCAAACACCCTTAACAAAAAAGGTAAAACAATGACATAAGACGATTTTGAAGTTGAGGGAAAACATGAGATATGAATTTTTCGACATACCCTAACTGTCATGAACCGGAAAAAACAGTTCAGGCAGAGTGAGACAAGACGAGCGTTTGACATAAAAAGTATATGAATTGAAGTGGACTTCTTTAAATATACAAACACAATATATTTTACTGAATAATCACAGAGATGTAATGTTCATTAATTAATTAAGCAACTTCTACTTTCAAACAATGTCGTCCTAAAATATACCACAAACTCGTATACATCTTAGTAAAATGTGCTTCTGCAGTGACACTGTTTTCCTGTTATTCATTTGAAAGTGGCCGTTTGCCAGTTACCGGTACATGATGAAATATGAATAACATGAATTATATATGAAAGCATTACACTGCAGGTTCAGATCCAGAACATCTTCATAATGGACCTTCTGGCAAAATCTCTACACTGACTGACCAAATTCAAAATGACACTAAATTAAGATTTTATCATTTCATTTTTTTCTTATGTATTTATAAAACTATATAATTAAAAGAAAGCCTGCAAACTATCAGCTGCAATAAGCATGTTTGGCTTTGATACTCTGAATGGTTTATTACACCTTTATTCTCCATCATTATGAATAATTCTTGCCCATTAAAGCTTTTGGCAGCTTGATAAAGAATCCCGCTGAAGACATTAATCCAAGAGAGAGGGATATTTTAATCAAATGACTTGAGCTCATACAAACAACGTACCAAAATGAATCAATAAACAAATGTTCATCAAATCATTCACAGTTTTATGGCATCTTCTACTAACCCAGTCAATCCTGGTTATACTTCCAGGGTTGAACAGGGGCTTGGGGCCCAAAAAAAACCCCCAACACATTTAAGTAATTCTATAAATTTCCCTTACAAAGGTAAAAATTCTGCCTGGAAATAAATTCCTGGGACAAATGGAAATGGAAAACCTTAATGGAAAGGTTCATTTGTGACCTTGATTGCTTCAACAAAACTTCCATTTTATATTCTGACGTTCTGCTAAAAGCAGATTAATGAATTGACATGATAAAAAAGACTCACATGAAAATGAGAAGTCATACAAATCAATACAGAGAATATTTACAGGTATATGAAACTGATCTTTGGCTTTTTACAATATTTCTACATCAAAGTGTCTGCTGGATGGCTTTGACATTCATTTCTTTTTGGGAAGCTAATGAAGGGTAAAATTTCCTTCAGTAGAATTACATCCAAGATAGAATTACCTTTAGATATTCGTGAAATGTTAAAAAAAAAACGTCTGTTTAATGGTCTGCTGCACTAATTTATCCCTCGTATTTAACTTCAGAGAGAAGATCTTGGAGAAAGTAAGACTTCTTAAAATCAGTGTCCTAATTTCTCAAGCTATTTATATCATGACTTAAGTTGTCTTCCAGAAGATAACACTATGTGACAGCTGTCTTACAAGTATCTGTCTTATTTTCTAATGGGCAGTTTTTTTATTATCCAGACTAGCATGAATCTCAAAGGTTAATGTGCATATATACATGGAATTAATAGCAAATGAGAACTTTGTGTAAATTTACAACATTATGGTGAATGTGAGCAGAGAGAAGCAGACAGAGAGAGAAAGAGAACAGCTGGTGATGTAGAACTGATTTGATGCGAGTCACGTAATGTGCTCTATAAAATGAGTGCAATGAGAAGAGCTTCCATCTGGCCCACATGTGCTCTCAACAAGGTTTTTGCGTCCAATGATACTTCATTTAGACCCTGCTTATTAACATCTCAACATCGTCACCTGCCGTAGATGCACCTGAAGTTTCACATTGACCAACCTGTGGAGATCACAGTGATGCCCAGCAGTACTGGAGCAATACCTTATGGGTATCTAAGCTTCTCTGAAAGCATCTTTAGCATGATGAATGTGAGAAAGTGGAGGAAAACCAACAGTCCTGTAGCTATGAGCAGGTGAAGGAACCGACAGGCTGTTTTAATGACCTACTAGAGGTCCGTGTCAAATCCATTTCCAACATTTCTCTATGCATTTGTGAGTTTTGAGTTCTGGTTTAGACTCCTTCCTCTTGAAACATCCAATTTGATCCATACCATCAAAACCCAATTGCTCCCTGAAATGACGTTCCCTAAATGGTCTTTCTGCTTGGCTGATGCTCCATAACCAAGGTGGCTTAGAGCAGAGAGGTATGAAATACTGGGACAGACAGATGGGAAGGTCATTATATGAATGTGAATGTGAATGTGGATGAGCTGAAAGCACACAGATATTAAACAAGAATGCTATATTGACATTTATATTATTCAGCTGAGACAAATAAAAATTAAACATCATAAAGTAAAAACTAAAGAATCAATGCTCACACTAGCTCATGCTAAAATTGCACACAGTCAGTGAATCATAATGAGCAGAAGATCCAAACAGCACGACTGCTAATTCAAAGTCTCATAAACAGAAAAACTAGGTTGTTTTTGTTGTGTTGATGACCTACGTACTTATTTCATTTATGAGTGAAGCTTCAAGTGCGTCACAATAGCTGCATTACACCCCACAAAAGCTGGACTGGAATAGCATTATGCTAATTGCTAATACTGTTACCCTCCAACAAAAGCAGCTCTAGAGGGAAAACTGTTTGTCCTTGAATTATTTAATTGAGTTGTTTATTCTTTAACAAACCTAAAATTGGATTTCATTAAGAAATGTAGAATTTGAACAGTTAACAAACAAGTAAATGTGTTGTTGTAGCATCATAATGTTGCTACATATGCTACAATTGACAGTCATTCATACACTTAACATATACTGATATCTAGATGCTAATGAAGAGAAACACCTTCAGAAGAACTGGGGGATGGTGACTGTGAGATATTGCATCATTCTTACTAAAAGAAAAAGCTTTTTTTAAGTGAAGAAAGTGAAAGTCCTGTTCTTTCCGTGACTGTACTCCCATGAAACATTAATATTGTTCAGATATAGTAACTGGAAAAACACTGGAAGGTGTTTGACTTCCTCCTGGTTTTCACAATCACTCCTGGATTTGTTTATCACCCTATAATACAGGAATATCATGAGATGTTTGGAAGCACCTGGTCTAGTAAAATAACCTTGAAAATGTTTGGCTGTTATACAACCGTTCTGAGAATCACTGAACCTGTGACTCCTGTGAGAACATTGTGAATTGAAGCCATGCCTGGTCTTTCTCCAGACATGAACCCATCTGGATGTAGAAAATGGATGTGGATGACTCATTAGACCATGTAGCTTTTACATTGTACTTTATTTATATGGGTTTATATTTTGTGCTCCAGTTTATATGTGTTTGTGTGCTGGCCTTGAATTCAAATTCAAACTCTTTGAAGCTCTGCAATTATTTAGCAGTTTTAGTTCAGAGTTTTGGCAATACTAATGTAGTTTAAATACATTTTGCACATTTTGTGACTAGCACAGGTATTCAAACATGCATTATTATGCATTATAATCAAAAGCTCATCAATCTGTGGCAATGTTATTTCATGGCTTTCTTCTTTGATAATTGAACTGGAGATGACTACTTATAGACTAAAGTTTCATTACGACACAACAAAATATGATGGCAGAAGCACCGGACTAAAATAGAGATTTGTGCTAATAAAGCTCAAAATCGGTAGATACTGTATGACTGTGGACACATGATGTCCAACTCAAACTGTGTTAATAATAATAATCAAAAAGGCTGAAACAATATGTTCTTTACAAGCTCATAATAGACCTGCCAATTGCAAAGTGTGAGATCTCTTCTGGATGGCTTCAGCAGGAACAAACAGTATTAGCTTTTTTTTAGAGTGATGATACTGGTCATGTTGAGTGACACTGATCAGGCAGCATCGAATGGCACACTGTGATACAATTACATTCTGACAGAATGACCCAACACTGAAAAAAATCACTGGAGAGAGCAGCTCAACCCACAGAGAGATGAAAAAGAAGAATTTATGCACGTCCTGTACTTTTATCTAGTACGAATCAGATTAAACAAGAAGTAAATGTCCATAAAATGTGAAATTCCTTGGTTTTGTGAAAATGCATTTACCAGGTAAAATTGAGCAGTCAAAGTATCTATAGCACTTAAATGAACTGTGAAAAGATCGTTGTTTTCTGCTCAGCTGAATCTTAGCACAAGAAGAAATGCTCAAGATCTTGCATATGTGAAAATCACCTAAGAATCGCTTATATTTTTCGAGGGATACACACATCTAAATTGCATGAAAAGCATAAAAATTCTCTTTATACACTCTTGAAAACAAAGGTGCTTTAAAAGGTTTTTCTTCGATGCCATAGAAGAACCATTTTTGGTTCCACAAAGAACCGTTCAGTGAAAGGTTCTTTAAAGAACCATCTCTTTCTTACATTTTTCTATTTAGAAGAACCATCTTTCGCCCCAAAGAACCTTTTGTGAATTCAGATGTTAAAGGTTCTTTATGGAACCATTTAGACAAAAAAGGTTCTTCTATGGCATCGTGAACCACCTTTATTTTTAAGAGTGTATAGTGTGTGAGTATTTATGAGTTTAAAGTGATGGATGATGAATGAAATGCACTGAATACTACAGTGCTCACTTGAAAGCAATAACTCACCATGTTCCACTTTGGAAAGAGGAAATCAGTTCCGATGTACTCGAAGTAATGCGCAAATCCCTCCTTCAGCCAAACGTCCTCCCACCAAACTGGTGTGACTAGATCCCCAAACCACTAGAAGAAAGAAATGAACAATCAATCATCAACAGAGAAACAGTGACCATTACAAAGATCGATTTCATGTTCACTGGTGAAAAATGACAACAAACTTTTGTTGTTTTGTATGGGAAAAGTGTTTAAAAACCAAACTTTATTTGGACAAAACATTCAATTTGGAGAAAAGAAATATATAGCAATCCATCCTCCTATTTATCCAATATACATAAAAGCATATTACATCTAGTGGCAAACATGCTTTATTAGAAAAGTCCAATATAACAGAAAAATAACCTGTCCAAATAAACACTTCTAATAAACAGTTGCACTCTGGTTCAGCAGAAAAGTTGTTTACAAAAGACTTCACAGAACATTGAGAATGCACTGAACTATGATTAATAGTGGCCTAAACAATCAATTATGTACAGTTACACAATTAAAGCACATTTTTCTGTTTCACAGCATTCATACCTGGGCGCTCCGCCAAGGACACGTAAATGAACAGAACAAAGAAAAATAAAGATTCGATTATGAAACATCCCATCTGGAAGGTAGAAAGAATCTAAATGACCCCTGCCATTGTGTGCAGATGACATTGTGCAAAACAAGGCTATTGACTGGAAAAGATGCAACATTGCAGTTTGAAAACGGCTGAATATTTTCCCGACTCTGAGGCCGTCAAGCAGATGTGCTACTGAATGCCGGATCTCATTGTTAAAGCATACAAACCTCTGTAGGTGTCAGGCCTCTTTCATCTGAACACAACATCATTACAGCAGCTCAGAGGCTTTCAAAGCATCTGATGGGACGTTCATCTGTGACTCAGACACATGGACTGACAGCGTGGAGAGAGACAGCTGGTATTCTGCTCTCAGAGGAACCTTCTGCTAGTCACACATCAAGTGGCTTCCCACAGGTTTACTGACTTTTTCTGCCCTCTTCTCATTTATCAGATTTCTGATCAGATGTTCTGATGCTCATTTATTGTGTTTAAAAAGACAGATTTGCAGAGTTGCATGAATGGATGTCATTTACTGTGTTTAAAAAGACAGAACAAATGGATTGGTACAGTTCAACAATACTAGAATGTCAATGAACCACACAAACTGTGAGACACAATTCATCTTCAACAGTGTCTGAGACGATGTAAAAAGAGGAATCTGCAGCCCACCTGCTTCATTAATAGATATACTGGAGGAAGTCATGCAGGGAAGAGTTCATGCTGAACTTCTATACTGCAGCACGTACAGGGCATTAGAAAACAGAAGAAAACCTTCAACAGCATCATTAAAAAACATCCCCAAGTTATATAAGTCTCCAAAGCAGCTGAGAATCATATTTGCATGGAGTCTTCAACCAAACTCTCCATCTTATAGTAAATGCCTGAATAACTGAAATGTCCTTCATTGACATTTAACAAGGCGGTTCAGACAAGGTCTGTCTGAATCAGGTTTGTGGCTGCAGGGCAAAAGTCATTGCCTTCTCAACTGGAAAACGACAGGAAAGAAGTCCTGAGGCTGTATTTTAGCACAAGCTTGAATGTTACACAGCTCACAGACTCAAACCTGCATCTCCCACATAAGCACCATTGTCTAAAATCCTTTACAAAAAGAACTGTCTATACTTTTTATACTATACTGTCTATAGGCAGCTGTCTATGTAGACAGCAGATAGCAAAGCAGCTCACTAGGTTTTGGAACAGAGCCATCATCGCAGGTCCTGTTTGAGCTAATGAAAACAAATGTGACTGTTTATCCTGTTCAAATCTGAATCTCAGTAAACCTGAACTAAACAAACAAGAATTGGAAACTGCTCCAAATCACAAAATGAAAATCTGAAACCCTTTGTTTTGAGTGGCAAACTGTATTTGTCACTATTCAGAGTCAGAGTCTAAAATCCCAATTTCATATATTTACAGACGCCATCTTTATAAATGATGAGAGAATAAAACACCAGCCAACAGAGTCATGTAGTCAAGACTCAGTTCCACTGACAGACTCAGCCATTTGAAATGCATGTGACATATTAGCCTCACTTTCCCCTCATACTCATACCCAGAGGGCAGAATGTCACCTCTCCAGTTGGTGGAAAATAAGAAAACTCAACATCAGCTGCATCGCTCTCTAATAGGCTGGTGTTATTGGCTGAATAACTGCATATGAAAGGCTGCAGCAGCCTCATTTAATCAGAGAGGCTGAGATGAGATGAAAAATTAACCATGATTGAGCGACTGTGACATATAAACCCCATCGCTGGCGGGGGCAAATCTACTAACAATCCGCCGCTACAGTATGTGACATTAAAATGAGCCAGTATAGAGTAGAGAGAGAGAAGTGATCCTGAGCCCCAGAGAGCCAAAGGATAAACTTATACAGTAGCAAACAGAGCCTGTCGTCCACTAATCAATTCTCTGCAGGCAGTCAGGCGCGAGCGGCGAGATACAAATGTGATTTATCAGACGCCAGCACTTTGCCACCAGCTCGAGTTATTAGTGCGCAGACAGACCTTTTAATATATGACTATGAATAAGTGCTGGATGAGGACTGATCTAATGCATTTACAATGAATGCGTCAATCAATATGTCAGGTGACATAAGCCCCGCCCACTCTGAGCACGGCTGAGTAAATCTACACTGGAAAACAATTAGCGCTGTGCTATTTAACTCTATATGAATTATTCCTGTGAGAATAAAGCAGAGAAACAGTTTGAATAGAAAAATGGCATCTTAATTAAAAACATAAAGATGAGCAGGAGCTCCAGAGAGCTGTGACAAAAAAGGGTGAAACAGCCTGTGGTGGTACTCTTTCTGTTTCTCTCTCCTTCTCTTATTAATCAATAAACACACTTTGCCTTTCTCACTCTTCACACACACACACTTGCATCTGATTCTTATTTTGACTGTTTCAATGTTTAAATGCTAACGCTTTGATGGCTAATTCGTTTAAATTCGTACAGTCTCATTAGCACATTTTCAAACCATCTGCTTATGCCGCAGTGATGGTTAGTTTAGGTTTGGAGTTACGGGTGGAACTTAATGCTTACATTTTATATGCTTACTTTTAAGTTGTACGTTTCACCACCTTGTAAAACTGTTACATTTTCTCATAAGATCAGGTTGTTAGCACACAAAGTGTGTATGAATACAATGTTTGTATTGTGTATTGAGATCTCAAACACTCACAAAATGAGACTTTAACTACTGTATACGTTTATTCTATGCTATGCATTTTTAAAGCGCAAACACTAGATTTCAGCTCTACGGTGTGCTGACACACAGACATAAATGTAAATTCAGTTGGGACGTTAATGTACTGCAGTACAGTATTGGACATATTTCAGTTTTCTGCCTGTAAACAGCATCACTACTCAATATTATACTTCCAGCCTCCGCTGCTGCTTCTTTTCAATTATTCTTGATCATAAAACAGGGGTTTATATGCCGAAAACAGCGTGATCTGGAACACCCTCATGAATTTTAGCTCTAAAAATATCAAATATGCACATTATTGCTGTTTCTGAAATAATATCATGATTTCATGCTCCCTGTGAGAGTGTTTTACTGTATAAGGTTCACACTGAGTTCAGATGGAGCTGTATTATCTGTGCAGAAATGAGCAATGAGGGGATTGTCTTCCTTTATTTTCTTCTCCCTAAACATGAAACAAAAAAGAGAAAACAAACAAGAGGAAAGAACTGCAGACATGCTGACAAGCTTTTGATCAAACCAGTGGCACCTATACAATACAGAGCTGCGATTCAGCAGCACAATTTAAGAGATGAATCCAGAACAATACTGGAGAGCGCAGAACATCTCCAACACACTCATAAATAATCCGCCATAACAAAAGACACTAAAATCCAAGGTTCTCAGCAACATAGGTGCAAACAAAAGCCGGTGGAAAAAATGAGCACATTAAATGAATAATACCACCTTTTTATAATTCATGACGATGATGCATTTGTGGGCTTAAAAGTCCTTCGCTGCACATCACTTCATGCCAGAAGAAAAAAAACTGCTTGTTTGATCTGCATCTAATAGTTTGCAATGATGCAAAGATAAAAAAAAAATAGGTTGTTTAACACAAGAAAGACATGTGAAACACTCCAGAGAGAGAGAAATAGTGAGAAACTAAGAGGGATGAAGAGAAAAAAAGCTTTACTTTTATAATCCCAGTGGATGTGATGTGTGAAGCTCTTTTTATATGAGCTGTGCATCAAATTCTCCAGATGTCCAATTATATCTGCCGCTGTTCTGCCCTTTAACTCAACAACTGACCATGTTCACACTCTCTGTTACTCCCTGACTCCTAGAGATTTGCTCTTTCTGTTTTTTCCCCCCATTTTTCTGGAATTGTATGATGAAAACTGATTCGAAAAGTTATAAATTTGATATAATTACGCTTAAGTTTGTCAGAGAACACCAGTAAACAGCACTGACATAACATTCTGAGTCAAGAACTATTAATGGGTTTGGTTAGCATAATCATTAGAATTCCTTTAAGCATTATGGCAGCATGTTATTTTATTTTATTATTTTATGAACTAGAATAAAAAATATCAGTTATCATTAATGTACCTATCCAGTTACATGCTAATCCTTTTACAGTTAGCCTACTACCTTCATAAAAAATACAATTGCTTGCCTTATTAAACCTAAATTCAACGCCAAACAACAACTATTTTTTTAAAACTAACTTTTTAGTCAGCACTCAATCAGTGTTCCGTCTGTTTGACGCGCATGCGCGCGCTGACGCTCGTTTACGTCTGCAAAAAGTTTGGCGGAGATTCCCCAGGAGTCTTTATCCAAATTCAAAAATGCTCGTGTGAATTTCTAACATTCACGAACAAGGATACAAACGTTAAATGTAAGTTATGCGCACACTGCGCTGGGGAAAATACGTCTCAGTATTAAACAATATACACATGTGCCCGAGTACCTGATGTGCAAGTGCAAGCCGTTGCTTACGAGTTTGTTTAAGCGCTTAATATAAAGCATTCTCATGTTTTGGCCAGTTTGGATCGAACATTTTCCCACAACAGTTAATTCTGAGTCTTCCGCTATTATTGAGGTTTATTTCATAGAAGTGACTGTTAAATAAACGGAGATGAGGTTTTCCTTAAAAAGCGCGCAGACCCGATTATTCTATCATGAATTTAGATTTCGATCATTTTCATGATCGATTTCATATCATCGTTTTTACTCCTGAAAGAGTTTATTTAGTCATTTATGTCCCCTAAAAGCCTTAATAGTCTTCAAATAAAACAAATAAATCCAAGCACCTTGCACTTAAATAGATATATAACCTACAAACTTACTTACAAATGAAATATAGAAATATAAACACAAATAATAACAAACTGGCATTCATTTTTTTCAGTTGATTTAAGGATTGAAAAATATACACTCCAAAACTTGAAGAACCTTTAACATATTCATATATGTAACCCTGGACCACAAAACCAGTCATAAGTGTCAATTTTTCAAAATTGAGATTTATGAATAATATGAAAGCTGAATAAATAAGCTTTCCACTGATGTATGGTTTGTTAGGATAGGACAATATTTGTCTGAGATACAACTATTTGAAAATCTGAAATCTGAGGGTGCAAAAAAATCAAAATATTGAGAAAATCACCTTTAAAGCTGTCCAAATGAAGTTCCTAGCTATGCATATTACTAATCAAAAATTATGTTTTGATATATTTACAGTAGGAAATTAAATATATATATATATATATATATATATATATATATATCTTCATAGAACATGGTCTTTACTTAATCTCAGATTATTTTCTTTTATGCCAAAAATCATTAAATCATTTTTACCTATACAATGTATTGCTACAGTCTATTGCTACAAATGAACCCGCGATCCAGGGTCACATTTTATCAAAACATTATTATCCTAAAATTAGGCTAAATCTCTTTGAAGCCTGATTCAAGTCGTGCATCTCAAATGGAGGTGCTGAGAAGATGTCAGAAATGTGACCCTGACTGATCCATTGATATGACTGGACTAAATTTACTATTTACAAATTTGATATTGTTTCCCCGCCTATATATACAGTATAAGCTAGCATGATGAAGTTTTACTGTGACTGATGTGAAACTACAAAGCAGTTCACACGCTCATGTTAATCCAGTAATTGTGTTTTACCTGATGGCAGATCTCATGCACCACCACCATGGTGAGCTCCATCTGATAGGAGAAGGAGGAGACGTCAGGATCCAGCAAGATCTTCTGCTCCACAAACACACTCAGGCCCCAGTTCTCCATGGCTGCATACGGATGCTTCGGCACTGCCAGGAGATCTGCACACAGTCAGGAAGGTCCAAGCTCAGTGACGGGAAACCAGGATTGTGATACAATGCAACAACAAGTAAGTGTAAACAAATACAACAAACAGCAGCTGGATGGAACCAAACATTCTCCAAGCCACTGTATAGGCATCAATGGTGTTTTAAAGCAGACAAATGTTATTCTGCACTACATAACTGTGCATCATAGAACAAGAGCTCTAATCCCAGATCTTAAGTGATGTGGATTAGCTCTTAATCAAATGTATTTATCATCTAATTGCTGTAATCAAAGATCATTGCATTTAAACCCAAAACCAGACACAGCAAAGCGACAAGACACGCAGCTCCATAATCACATTTCTCTTAAAATAGCTCCTTTCCTTAAGTCAGTGTATCAGTGACACAGCAGACGGCGAATCAGCTGTTTTAAATGCCTCCACCTCCATCAGCCCGTTTGAGGAACCATTCATATGCCAATGAGAACAGAAGCATTTAAACCTCTGGCGCTGTTAAATCAACATCTTATAATCAGCCACAGAGGAAGAGGAACTGTTGAAAGCTTAAATATGATTATCCAGCGGGCTGGTGTGTGTTTGTGTGTCTCTTATTTGCATGTTTCATGAATTGGGCTGAAAGCAGCTGCAGAGTTTTGGAAGGAAGTTGCAGTCGTCATGGCGACTGATAAAGCTGCAGGGCTGTGTGAGAAAAAAAAGCAGCTTTAAAACTGAACAGCAGTCAGACGCTTCACTGATAATGACGAGCCCCATTATGAATGTAAGTTCACACATGATTAATGTTTTTCTTCTACAGAGATGATGGTGGAGCGACAAGCTCATTGAAGAGGCAAAGAACAATGAAAACAGCAACGCAAAGGTGAATGACTGAAAGAGCTGCTCTGTTAAAGTAAATCAGAATCAGACAGTCCAGCTTTAATTGGCCATTGTTCTTTATGGACGAGAGACTTGAAGCTCTTTTAATTGGGTTTTTATACAGACTCATACTGCAATTACACGACTGATGCTCTTGAAGAGAGAGACAAAAGCAATCAGAGACGTACTTCAGCTCATCCACCTTCTGTCAAAACTTTCAAGATCCAAACCCAGAAAACCTTAAGACCAGATTCAGGTGTATCAGTAAGTAAATATAATTATCCTTCAGTATATATCAACGTGTACTGCAGCAGTATTGAACAGAAGACAGTTTGTGGTATAAATAGTATAATTGTGGTAACACGTATAATAGTAAATTAAATAGTAAATTAAATAAATTTAATAATAGATAAAACAGAAGCAAGTGTATTGTTTACTGAAAATACAGCAGTATTTGGAAAAACAGCAAAATAGTGAGCGTGATATTGCTTTATTTCAAAGCTACTACTGAGCTACATTGTAGACACAATAGGCTCATTCATAAATTTGTCCATAAAACAGACCTTCCTGAAAAATCTTTCCGGATTCACAAACGCTTCATAAATATCAGAAAAATCCTTCAGGTCCCACAAATTCTTTGGTTTTTTAGCATTTTTGTATGTTTGAACCCTTTCCAACACCGACTATATGATTTTGAGATCCATCTTTTCACACTGAGGACAACTGAGGGACTCAGGGATGCAGCTATTACAGAAGGTCAGATGCTCACTGATGCTCCAGAAGGAAAAACGATGCATTAAGAGCCAGGGGGTGAAAACACTGAATTTGAAGATCAGGGTAAATTTAACTTATATTGTCTTCTGGGAAACATGTATCTTCTGTAGTTTCTGAAGGCCAGTACTAAATGAAAAAAATGTGATATTTAAACAAAATAAGAAAAATGTACATCTCTTCATTCTGTTCAAAGGTTTTCACCCCCCGACTCTTAATGCTTCAATTTTCCTACTGGAGCATCAGTGAGCATTTGAAACCTCCTGTAGTGGTTGCATTTGAGTTCATCAGTTGTCCTCAGTGTGAAAAGATGGATTTCAAAATCATACAGTCATTGCTGAAGGGGCCTGAAATATTTTTCTGAAGAACAGCGGGCAGTTTAACTGTTCAGGACAAACAAGGGAGTCATGAACAACTATCACTAACCAAACAAACAAAAAAACACACACAGCTGTGGATCATTCAGGTAACAACACAGTATTAAGAATCAAGCGTATGTATACTTTTGAACAGAGTCATTTTTATAAATTATAATTTATAAAAACTATTATTTTCTCTTGTGGACTATATGTAAACATCTTTTATGTGAAATATCTTATTCAGGTCAGTACTAAATAAACAATAACATGCATTTTGAATTATCCTGCTATTACTGTTATCTGAACGTCTGTTAGCAGCACACTTAGCTTGAAATACTTCAGGAGTTTCAAAGTGGTCATCGGATTGATTGATCTATACAGGATTTCTGGGGGACGTGTGTGTCGTGTTCTTTAATGTTCCACCTGAAAACAAAACTGTGGTGGCGCCAAACCCACACACAAAAGAAGAAAGCCACTGTGTTACAATGGTGATGACAAACGCTTATCAGGATCAGCTAAATGCTGGATTTTCAAAAGTATGTGAAAAATGTAAAGTTTGCGGCATAGAATATTTAAAATGTCTGAGAGTTTTACACGCCGGTCTGTTATTGTGGCGATGTTTCAACGCCCCTAAACATGACGCGGCACAAAACGAAACATTTACCTGTCAGTCATATGGCCTCTTGGGCTCTGGTTTATCCTTATTTCTAAACTTTGGGGGGCTCTATATCCAGCCCCCTTCGGGTCTATCGACTCTGTGGGCCACAGAGATCTACCATCGACCCGATAACATTTTGAAAATACAAACATTTTCATAAATTCAAAAATGTCAGAACAGCTTTATAAATGATTTATACATAAATCTTTCCGTTCGTGTTTCATGAATGAGGCTCAGTATTGCCAGTTGCATCATCAAAGAAAACATTTCCATACACAGCTGCAGAGAAATGTTGCACATCTCAGAGCAAAACAGTGCCGTTCCTTAATGAAACAGCGTTTCAAACTAGTTGAGTGAATGTTTCAATGACTCACTTATAATGGCAGTCACTTTATCACCTGATCTCATAACAAAAACGTACCTGTGGGAACTTTTTAGCAAGACACCAAATACCAGTAAGGACATATCACTGCAGTTTCCAACAGAAATTAACACTAGAAGTGGTAAAACAGCAAGCACTTGTAATCATTTACGTGCACAATTATGATTACAGCTCCGTATATTTCCCTTTCCAGGCATAACAAGTTTCCTTGGTAGCTCTGCCAGCATGGAATTGGACTTAGGATGTGGAATCCTTGGGCATGAATCCTCTGAAAATCATGACTCACAATGAAAGAGATAAAAGATGAGAACGAAAAACAAGCTAAAACGGCATGCTTGCAATTGTGTTTCATTTTATCGGGTAGGTTTAGATGTAGTACAGATGGTACGTTATTTTAAAACATCACAGAGCATTAGAGTTATAGCACTACTCAACAAACATTTCAAGTCAGAACTGCAGTGACACGTACAAAGCCAACGTCACATAAAACGTACCATATGTACGTTCATCTGTTCCGGGGGAAAAAAAACTCAATACTGTTTTACGGCCACTCAGTGGACATTTCACATTGAATTTGTCACAAAGCATACATGCCGCTACGTATTTTGTGTCTTGCGAAAAAGTTATCAGGTTGCACTTTATTCATTTCTGATTAAATGAATGTTTTAAAAACAAATTGGTTGATTGAATGTTTTAATGACTTTGTCATGAAGACATTCACTTTATTAGTTCCTGCTGGGGTTGTTTACACTGTAGCCTGCAGGAAGAATTCTGGTGAGATGCACGAGAGCTGTCGAGTTCCTGTATCAACAGAACTCTCTGTACATCTCTCTCCCAATTAGACTTGAAAACTAAGGTGTTAAATATAGTACCATGGTATTACCACCTGATTAGATGAATTTTGTCCTGGTATATTTTATATTTGGAAAGTGCATAGTTTCTTTTACCGCTGTTACCTTCAACTCATTATAAGCAGGTGTATGACCTGTAGACCTGTATGACCTGATATCTACTGGCAGAGTGCTGTATATTGCATAAGTCATGATGATGCAAAGTCCGAGAAATTTCCTCATCTTTCTGTCTCTTCCTGTTATTCACTTTCTCATATCTGCTAGTTAAAGAGGCTGGAGGAATCTTTAAGGGGAAGCTGAAGGGACAACACAGAGGGGGTGTGGAGGCCGGGGCACAGTAATCTGCAGGAGACGCAGTAACTAGAGCGTCTGGAAAAACAGCAAGATCAAAATAAACAAACAGCTTGTGTTTTCAGAGAGCAGAACCTCCACTAGCTTCACTAAAGCAATTATTCATCACATTTCTCACACCTCAGTCTGTTTCACACAAACACACACACAGCCTGAGGTCTAGGTCTGAGCATTCAGGTCTGTCTGGAGATCTGGGTCTGTTTGAGGCTGTTTTAGGGCAAGCGGTCCTGGGACGACACAGGAAGTGTGGCAAAAGAAGGCGGGAGGAAGTAAACGTCAAGCTTTGCTCTCAGCAGGATTCAGTCTGTCAGCGCACACCTGCTCTCATTCAGCACAGATGCACATACCGTTTACTTCATAAACATCAGCCAGACACTTTGCATTTTGTTCTTCTCATGTGTTTCCTTCTATCCATCTATTGTCTGTTTGTGTATCTATGTGTAAGTTTGCTAGTTCAGAAAAGTAAAGGCACACATCTCCTCAACAAGACATAATTTGAGGAATCATTCATATACAAATACTTTGGGAAGAGATACACACTTCAATTAAATACCTAATTTGTTCAGATCAATAAAAACGAGACCTTTGTTTTAAAAGTTTAAGTGCAGAAATTACCACCATGTTTGACATGATCTGTTCACACAATAACTTTTTTTTCTACTAAATATCAGCTCTCCCCACAGGCAAAGACGTTTCCATTTATAGTATATTGTCGTTATTGGATACACATCGCCTGATGTTGTTACGAATCCATTAATAACTCCACTATTACACTGTATTTGTCTCAGAGGAAACCGAGCTCTGATAGGAACAAACGCTGAACCACAAACCACTGAAAAGGCTTAATGAAGTTTCTTCATTAGATTACTACACTTAATGACCATCAAGGCATCTGTGTTTGAAGTAGGTGCCCATTAACATGAGCAGGGCTAGTGTTTTTGATGCTAGTTCTGTGTGTGAAGGGCTGTTCATTAGCAACCTGCTTATTCACCCTCAATGCGCTAAAAATACACTGTGAGAAACAGAAAAGCTTGATAAAATTAATATTAAGTAACTGCTGCAGTGCAAACAATTTCAGTGAGGAATCACAAAACATATGATAGTTAGTGTTTTTAGATTCACTTCTTCTGTTTTATAACTCACATAACAGACAAACTGACCTTACTGCACTGCTAGACTCTTTAAGTGTGAGTCTGTTTAGCATGTTGAGCTGATCTCATGTGATGAAGGTCTGACAGAGTAGCTGTTTACTTTCACATACTCAGTCGTCATATACATCTGGTTTCAGCTCTACATGATTTAAAGTATTGACAAAACGTTCATCAGTGCATTAAAGCAATTAGGAAATAGGTATATGTGAGCAACAGAGTGTACTGTGAAGAGTGTGTGAAGGGTTTCTTTGTTATCTGACATTTAGATGTTTCCGTGTCTTGTAGTGTAATTCCCATAGATCCATCCTTTGATTTTCAAGAGCATTCTGTGCCGGCATTTTTCAACATCCAGCTTTCAATTGTGATTTTCAACGGTGCTTGATCAGAATTTCTGTTTAGTATTTCTGACTGAAATTAAACACTTGTCATATTTTTGGAATGTTCTCAGCAGGGACATTTTGTCAGTTTACTATACTTCTTTTAAACTAGAAATAGGAGAATATACAGTACGTTCAGTCAACCTTTTAGGCACTGATAAGAGATATACAGTGCCTTGCGAAAGTATTCACACCCCTTAATTTTTTAATGATTTATGTTGCTGCCTTATATTAAACTGCTTTAAATTACTTTTTTGTTTTTACCTCAACATCAATCTACACTCTATACTATGGAAGCCCATTTCCGCTACTGAATAAAAAAAAAAAGGTTATTGCGATCTCACAATTTTAACTTTTTTTCTCATAATGGACCTTTATCGCATCGGAATTGAACACCGGAAGCGCTTGTCGAAGCAGTGTATCGATTCTTCCGGTTATGAATATTTTTCAATATGCTGTAATCACTAGTTGAATAAAAGCCTGTTAAAATGAGCAATTTTCTTAAAAATTCTTAAATAATACTCAAATCACGCTGTCAAAGCGTTATACTAATATTAATTAGCTAAAATGTTCAACATTGTTATTTCTTTAAGGCAACACCCGTGTATTCATTCATTTATTTTAATACCCTTCTTATTAAAAATTAACCATGGCATGTGTAGTAAAACTGTGGCAATACAAATAATGGATATCAGTCCGCGGAAAAAATAAAATATAACATGGTTACTGAATTTACTATAGTAAATCCATGGTTAATTTTGTAAGGATGTTTATTTAAAATGTATTTTAATGTAAACAGGTATAAAATATGATGAGAAAAACATTGTTAATAAGAAGATGAAATTGACTGCAGCAGGTTAAATTTATTTATTATTCAGAATGCACATTTGGAAGAGAAATATATTAATAGGAACATTTCAGCAGGTGATATGAGATGTAGGCCTAAACATCCTCAGTTTCGAAATGCATACTCCACGCGAACGTGCTCCCGCGTAATATTTTAGAAGGACCTTAATTCATCCTACGCATCTCATCTGTGTTGTGTCAGGAAATAGTGAAAACTTAGGCAGTGTGTCATTGTTTAGAATAAAAGCAGCCAGGTACATTGCAGTAACACCGGCGAGAGAAAGGAAAGAGAGGATTCTCCCATTAGTTTTCATTGCGTTGCGATGGGACCGGAAGTGGGGATACACTGCTTCACTTACCGGATTTAGGCAGTGAGATAAAGGTCCATTGCATGACACAAACTCGCAGTTGCGATTTATAAAGTTAGAATTCCAAGATTCGCAATTCTGAGAAATGAAGTCAGAATTGTGAGATATAAACTCACAAATCTCTGAACATATCAGTCTTTTTTTTTTCTCCTCATAACTGGACTTTATAACTCACAATTGTGAGTTTGTATCTCATAATTCTGACCAAAAAAGTCAGAATTGCAAGATACAAACTCGCAAGTGCAAAGTCGCAATTGCGAGAAAAAAAGTCAGAATTGCGAGTTTATATCTCGCAATTCTATTTTTTTCCCCGCACTTGTGAGATATTCTCTTTATTTCTCGCAGTTGTGAGTTTATATCCTGAAATTCTGACTTTATAACTCGCAATTGTGCATTTATATCACAGTTCCGAGAAAAAAAGTCAGAATTGCGAGTTTATATGACATAGTTCTGAGAAAAGAAGTCTGACTTGCGAGATGTAAACTCGAAAATGTGAAAAAAAGTCAGAATTGTGCACAATTACCTTTTTTATTTTTTATTTAGTGTCGGAAACAGGCTTTCATACAATACACCATAATGGCAAAGCAAAAAAATGGTTTTTAACATCTTTGAAAATTTATTAAAAACAAAAAACTTAAATGATTCCATTGCATAAGTATTCATATCCTTATCTGGGACACTTGAAATTTAGCTTAGGAGCATTCATATTCATATTTGTAGATGTAACTACAGTTCAGGGTGCAGTTAACCTGTGGCAAATTATGTTAAATGGGTATGATTTGGAAAGGCACACACATCTTAATAAAAGGTCTAACAGCTGAAAATGATTATGAGAGAAAAACCAAGCCCTGAGGTTAAAAAAAAAAAAAAACTCCTGTGGAGCTCAGAAACAGAATTGCAACAAGCCACACATCTTGGGAAGAGTTTAGGAAAAAAAAAAAAAAACTGTTGCATTGAAGGTTCGCAGAAGAATTTAGTCCCTGTTACCCTTAATGGAAGCAGACTGAAACAACCAGGACTCTTCCTAAAGTTGGCCTCCTGACCAAACAGAGCGACTGATGGAGAAGGGGTTTGGTTAGAGTGCTGACCAAGATCAGGATGGTCACTCTAGTTGAGCTCCATGATCGTATATGCAGATGGAAGAAACTTACAGAAGGACAAACATTACTGCAACACTCCACCATCTTTATGGCGGTGTGGCCAAACTCAATCCTCTTCCCAATGAAGACACATGAAAATACACATGGAATTTGCTAAAAAAGCACCTAAAGGACCCTCAGACTGTGAGAAACAAGATTTTCTGGTCTGATAAACCTCAATTCCAAGCATCATGTATGGAGGAAACCAGGCACTGCTCATTACCTGCAGAGTAACATCCCAAAAGTAAACCGTGCTGGTAGCAGCCTCATGCTGTGGGGCTGTTTTTCAACAGCAGGGACTAAGACTCGTCAGAGTAGAGAAAAATAGAAAAAAATATTGAGATAGCCTTAATGAAAACCCAGTCCAGAGCATTTAGAACCTCAGACTGGACAGAAGGTTCACATTCCAACAGGACACTGACCCTAAGCAGACAACACAGTGGCTTATAGGCAACTCTGTCAATGTCCTTGAGTGGCCCAGCCACATCCTGGGCTTGAACCCAATCAAATATTTCTGGAGAAACCTGCAAATGTGCATCTGCCCACTTCCAATCTGACAGAGCTTGAGAGGTGAAGAGGTGAGGAGAAGAATGGCAGATAATGCCAAATGCAGATGTGCAAAGCTTGTCACATCACACCCAAAAAGACTTGAGGATGTAAATGTGCTTCAACTTAGGCTCTGTTTACACTAGTGCATTTTCGTTGTAAACAATCCTCATCTACACTGGCATTTTCACTGCGATTCAGTAACGATCTCCGACTACACTACGCAACCAAAAACGCATGTCACATGACCATTCATGCAGGTACAACCATAGTTACTTGCCAGATTATTTAGATGGAGGATCTGTCTACACGCTTGAAGTGGTAGAATGGGGAATCTACCTATACATATCTATGGGTACAACAATGAGCATGATGTTATTGTTTACATGGTCATCAAGGATACACAGAGCGAATGTGGGCAGCCACGCCATCGTTTTTAAAAGTCTCCGTTTTGGTCCGTTTACACTGAAATGCAGCCGCAGAGTTTTCAAACTAAAACAGGGTCTGCAGAGTTATCGAAAGTCTCCGTTTTCAAGGGTCAAAAACATTGGAGTAGTGTAAACAATAGGTGTAATCGTAGCAAAAGTTATGCGTTTTAAAACGAAAACGCGCTAGTATAAACATAGCCTAAGTGCTGAGTTAAGAGTATGAATATTTATGCAGTGTACTTATTTCAGTTTTTTTTTTATTCACAAAGTTGTGACAGTTGTGTTTTTGCTTTGTCATAATCATGTATGGACTGTAGATTGATGTGGAAAAAAGTAATTTAAAGCAGTTTAACAAAAGGCAGCAACATAACAAAACCTAAAAAAAAAACAAAGAGGTATCAAAACTTTCGCAAGGTACTGTATATTATATTTAAACAGTAGTAATATCAGTGCACTAGAAGTATACATTATACACCTGCTATTTCAATACTTCTTGTATAGTATGCCAAGTATTTAGTTGATAGACGTATACTTTTAAGTGTAGCATTAGTAAACTTTGAGTACAGCAGTAGTGTATATTTATCTTTTTCTTTAGTATTGCAATGCATGTACGACAGTTGTCAGAAGTTAGAGATTACGGTTTATAAAGTTTTAAATGTGGATATTTTTCTTACAAAAACACATTGATTCGCTTTAGGAGGCCTTTATTAACCGCCTGGGAGTCATGCGGAATACTTTTTATGATGGATGGATGCTCTTTATTTTGATTCAGAATCTCAACATCCATTCACTACCATTATAAACTTGTAAAAGCCAGGATATTTTTTTTAATATAACTTTGTGTTGGTCTGAAAGTACAAAGTCATATACACTTCATTTTTTGGGTGAACTATCCCTTGAACTGAACTGGCAATGAATTTATAATTCAGACATTGAATAATAAGTGGGATGCACTGTCACCTCACAGCAAGAAGGCCCCCAGTTTGAGTTTGGCATTTCATTGGCTTTTCAGAGCAAACATGTTGTTTAATTTGCAGCTAAACACATTAAACAGAACATTTGTTCTGATTGGCTGTGATTGTGTTGTGAACAGATGCTGTAAATTACTATCACACTTTGTTAGGACACAGAATTGTGCTTTATTCCTCAGTGATGCTGGTGTGAATCCGGTCTGCATTTAGAGCAGGTTCAGAGAGTTTCATCAGCAGCTGATCAAAAGGACTTTCATGTTGAGATGTTCTGTTTCTAGTGTTTTCTACTGAGCTGAATCATGAAGGCCTGATGTGAAATGTTTTCAGACCTTTGAGTCTCTCACCTGGATGTCAATTATCAGAATTATCTTCCCAATTTGCATTGGTATTTCTTTAGATGTCTCTGCATGTGGAGCCTCAGTTTGCAGTTTGTCCTAATTGGTGTTGTTTCGCTGCCTAATTGGGCCCAAAACTTTCACCTCAGAATGAAGCTGCTTGACTAAATCACACTGCTGAATAAATTGCTCCAGACCTATAATTGCTGTTTTATTTCAAACAAATGAAGTATGTGCTCTTGTGGCTTCTTCTAATAACATGCTGTGACTTAATGAAGTCATGATGAGAATAACGTTTATTTGTTGTGTTGATCTAGGTTTGTGCTTCAGACATCGACCTGAGCTCCATATTCCATATTTACTTGCCGTTTTTAAAATCTTGTTTTATTCTTTCTCCACCTGGTTCAAACAACACTGAATTTGAACTCCCAATGCAGCATAAAGAAGTCAATACAGGATCACGACTCCTGCTTTTCAGATTCTTTGTCTTCAGAGACTCTCAAACTACACAAAAACCAACAAGATGATTTTTTTAAACGGTTGGAAATAACGAACAGCAGAATGTCGACCCTCAGTTAACACTGACCTTAATTAAGCTCAGGAGCACATGAGGCTGAATATGAGGAGAGAGCAATGAATTTGAGTCTCTGTAAGTGTGTTCATGGTAAAGTGGAGAGACTCGTTCTCGGTCCACAGCACCCCTGACGCCCTGCGGTCTGCTCTCACATCTGAGCGCTTAACACAGGCAGCGGGGCAGAAGAGAGCGGCCCTTCATGGAGCTGCAGTGGTGCCTGAGGAGAAAAGCCTCCAGAGAGGGTCAAACAGATGCTCTCAGCTCGTCTCATTATCACACAGTTCATTCCACCTCTCCATGATGCTCTGTGCTCGTCTCACACATTCACTAAAGACTCTCTGTTATCTCAAACTATCAGAACTGCATTTCAATATTTGATCCTTTTAACAAGACGGCTGCATTACTGGAAAGTATTCATTAATACTGACCTCCAGTAAAGCATTTGACAGTTTAGGACTCAAGATTAGATTTCTCAAAATGGTTTGGGATCAGTTTAAAGCAATAGCATGATAAAATTTTATGACTCAGAGTTGCTAACTCATAGCTTGAGTCTTAATGAAGTACTTAGCTATGTTTTAATTAGTCAAGTCTCAGAAAAACCATTAGGAGACCTAAAAATAGACACAAAGTGACAATGTTGATTTGAATGAAGATGAATATGTGGGTTTTTTTGTTAGTTTGTTGGTAATTTTCTCAAAAAATTCAGACTTAACACCTGTGAATGTTCCTTTAACATTCCCGGTTTCTTTCCTCACAGCCTCCATCAAACCCCCAGCATTTCCATTCTTAACCCTATAACACAATCAATTGCAATTTCAGCCAGTGTGAGCTACTATAAGCGCTATTACAGTTCCAGCTGGAGTGTCCCGCTAGTATCGGCTCTCTCTAATGATGTCTGCGGCCCATTCTGCTCATCCACAAATCACAGCTGCTGAAATTGAGAGAAGTCTTTAGAGGCGAGAGGCAATAACAGTGAGAAGTGGTCAAATTCAGGTGCTCGCTACAAATCAGAGCAGCACCGGAGCAGAACAGAGGGACACAAATATTTTTTTTTCTTTCTGGGCTCCCGTGAGAGAGCATTTCGGACCGAAGCGGCGGGCCGGGTGGAAATATTATGACACAGATCAGTGAGCCACAGACATTGTCCTGAAACACTCCAACAGTTTTCTGCTCTCCATTTGCTATTCGTCTTTATCAGTAATTGGAAGAGGAGGAAAGGCGAAGCTGCTTGTTATTTGACTTTTTGTCTCCCTGCTGACGTCGGGAGGGAAAGCATACGAGCGGCAGAAATAGAAAAATATTCAAAGCCGTGAACTTGCACTTATGTGTGACTGTGAAATTATCAGCAGAGACTGTTGGGAAGACACAGCATATTTACCCGAGTGCCGAGGGACGCCTGAACAGAAAGAAAAAGAGTTCAGAAAATTCCCTCAGCTGTAGTAAACTACTAAACTGCAACGTCAGGCGCTTTCACAACAGCGTGTTCAAACCCAAACACACAATTTGTTACAGGAAATGTATTGTAGGGATAATTAATAGCTGCTTTTCTTTTGGTACTTCCTGAAAGTGTCCACAAAACACAATGTGTGGCTTTGTCAAAACCTGAAATGGAACAGAAGCCATGTTAGTTAAAAAATGTGTGTTGAAGCAACATATTGTTTGTTTGGCTGCTTTATTTTTCTTTTCCTCATGGCACAGCAGGTTCCTTTCTTCTTTTATTCCTGCCAAACTTGGGCTAGAGCCTAATTGAGCCTAAATCATTCATAAACCCAAAACATTCCCTCCAACAAAATAAATGTTGCAAGTATAGAGGAGAACAGACTAGCATTGTTATTTTGTTACTTTGCTCTGAACATTCATTTTAAAAAAGTTTTCTGACCACCATTTGACACGATAAGACTAGATTTTTCATTTTCAAAAAAAATTAAAATTGAATGAATGTTTGTTTCAGTAAAATGTGATGCTATGATGCCTGTGTGTTGTAAAGCACTCTGAATGGTTGTAACAAGTGTTCTGAGTGGTTGCTACAATTTTGCTATGTGTTTGCTAAAAAAAATTTTTACGGTATGTACTAGCTTAGCAAACAGCACTATTAAACCCAGTAACACTCTCATGTTTGTTTTGAAGGTGAGAGGAGATTTCTGATGATTTCAACACCCTAAATTTTGGCATTCGGCCAAATCAACACACCTCATTAGCACTCGGTGGGTAACTAGTGGCTCCCTTCACAGTTTCCACCGTAACCTCACTGTTGACCTTTGGCTAAATGTCAGGGCTGATATTAGAGGAAACAACACACAACAGCTACAGCAGCATTTAATAGGCTTATTTCTTCTGGAGAAACCAGGTCAGATTTGTTTCTGGCAAATTATTGCTGATTCAACTTCACATTTAATCCTGCTGAAAGTCAAGTGAGATGTTTGCCATTTAACCTATACAGTGTGAGTACATCAACAGCCATTGAGTCTCATGTCTGCTGGTGCTTATACAGTCAAGAGCAGGTTTGAGATCAGATCAATCATTATGGAGACTCTCAAACCCACAACACTTCAGTAGCAATGAACACTCGACTATGAGAGCTGAACTGTAGAGATTAAAGTGTCTTCGTTTCATTAAAGAGCACTATTTTTATACAGTACATAAAGTTCAGTTGTCAAATGTTCATGTCAGAGTCTACCAGTGGAGATTTTGACTGTATTTGAAGTGTCTCAAAGATACAAAAATCTTCACTTTGTTTTGATTTTGTACATTTGAAAAGAGATTTGATGCATTCAGCTGTGGGGAAAAAAAAAAAAAAAAAAAAAAAAAAAACTACAGACAATGAAGCAGAAACTTCAGTACTGTCCACACAAACAAAGTGTCATGTTGTGTTGTGTTGAGCTGACATCATGAGTGCAGAGACCCTCCTCTCTCCTCAACAAACTTTTCCTTCCTTTCCTGAGACTGTTTGATCGTGAACTTAAACTGTCACTTTCTCACTTTTTCATGTCAAAGATAAAAAACGAATGAGAAACATTTTCCTGTTTTTTTCTTTTAACTCTTCCCTGCTCACTCTAAAATTGTAAATAAAGACGTTTGGGGAAATTCACAGTAGGCTGGTGTGTTTTGGTTGTACATGAGCTGTTGATTTTTTATTTTTCTTCATTAAATTCAGTCAAAGTCACTTCCTCATCTGAACTAGTCAGTGTTGATCTGTTTTCTTCTGTAGCTCAGCAGTCTCAGGGGGAGTTGTGACGTGACCTCTGCCAGTCAAGAGCTGTCATTTTCCAGCAGTTTTTAGACTGGTCAGCCACTAGGCTCTGGTTTCTGTTTTGTCACATCTTTCAGAAATGTCACAATGTTAAAAATAGAATGAAAAGAAAAATACAGCACAGAGACGCCTTTCCTGACAGGCGCTGCCAAACTGACACATTCAGCACTGCAGTGAGAGCAGAAAGTGAAAGCCGAGAGCGAGAGCTTCACTTCGCTAAACTGTATTTGAATGTAAACTCAGCAGCATCCTGATTTAATCACTACTAAAATCTCAGTAGGTTTCGGAAATGCCAGCTGGCAGAAATCCTAAAAAATCCCCAGTTTCCCACATGGAGTTTCCACTAAATAAATTTCAACAAATCAGATGAGGACAAAATGACACAAAACTACAGTGAGCATTACTGTTGTGTCACCCAGTTATCTGTCTGTCCAAATGCAGTACAGCATAACAATGAGTTTACACACTACTTGTAAGTCAAGGCATTTAAAAATTAACATGTTTATCTATAATGTCAACGGTGAACTGGACATTTAACTCTGAATAAAAACAAGTAAATAAAAATAACTGAATCTGAAAATGATGGCAGACTGAAACATATTTGTTATTAATTTATTTACTTTTCAAAAATGGAGCAATATGCTTGGGAAACTGAAGCAGTGTAATTCAGTTTATGTTGACAGTTGCCCAGTCATCGTCTAGAGATTTTAATGGCTAAAATTCAAGATCTCATTCACCCGCTATTAATTTTATTTATAAAACTTGTTATATTGTAAATTGCCTTTGATAATCTCATTTCAGAGAGTTTTTGTGTAACATCTAATGAAACAAAATTGGACTTGATGTTCTTGCAGAAAGCCAGCAGCACAATACTGGTTAAAAAAGATACTTGATAAAGTGTTTTAATTCACATGAGAACCTGAAGAGCTGCTAGTAAACACAGTTATTGTGTTCATCCTGTCCAAGCTACAGTGGTTTTTGTCTTTAAGATGGACAGGATTGAAATCCCAGAAAGCTCACTCTGCGGTCAAGTTTGAGAGCCTTTGTTTGTATGAGATGCATTTGACACTCCAGTTTAAATTATTTATCACAAAGAGATGGATTTCATCTTATATGCTACAAACTTCACATTTGTTCCACAAAATATAAATACACAATATATATTTTTAAGGCATAAGAAAGAGAACCGATATACCAACAATAACCTTACAAGTAAAATCCAGAATGACAGAAAAATATGGTTGAATTAACGTTATTTTTACAAAGTCAGTGCACAAAAATGGCCATTGCAGACAAATTTAAAGTGAGATACAAAGAAAATGGTCTTGAGCTGTTTTTGTGAAGCTCTTTCATTAATGTTTCTTGGCAAATTTCTAATGGCGAGTTTCAGGCTTTGCTGCCTTTGTTCTGTTTTGTTGGGTGACATTCAAAAGCACATGAAAAGCAACAGCCAGCGTTAGATAAAGACCGAAGCGCAAACACACTCACATTATCTGGGTGCATAAAGGCTTTGGCCAATCAGGGACTTTTGAGTTTTATTTGTTTTGAAGGCAAGTGAACAAAAAGTTGGAAAAGAATTCAGAGGTGAACGCCAGTGCAGCTCTTAATGCTTTTAGGACTTTCAAAACACAAAAACACCAAAGCTTCTCAAAAATACTCTGTATAATCGAATCTGAACACATAAACACACAGTGAGAATCATCTGATCTTTACTCTCAGACTTTCCTGCAGCAAAACAAATGCTTCTGATAAACAAACCAACCAATCAATATCCTCCATTTATGACACATTCTTTTCTTTTTCCTCGTATCCTTGCGTTCAATAAGGCAATTGGTCTTTTGTTTACAGCGTTCATACGGCAGACGCTCCAGACGGTCGATGGTATTGGCAGATGCTGTAATTTGTTCACGCGGGTCAGGCGAGAGGCGTTTCAGATGTGGATAAACACCTTATTGCTGAATTCTTGAACCTGATGAGTGTCATTACAATTAAGACGCATTCAAAGTGAATTTAACTTTCTGAAAACACTGACTGTTCCCTGTTGGATCTGCGTCTCTGTGGGTTTATTCACTTAGTGTGGCGTTTCTTCTAATGTGTCACTGAATCTCAATGTACCGTTCACTGCGGGTAATTTGCACCAGGCCAGTGCAGCTCAGTGCTGGACGAGCATCTCCGTGGCCTAAAACACAAACACATTCATTTGGACGCAGACACACAGTCAGCAGAGGATCTGCAGCACAATGAGAGTGAAGTGAATACTGATCAGCCGCCATCTTCATCAGATCAGCAAGCAGGAAATTTTTTCGCTTGCTTTGGCTGGACGGGCTGGAGATGGAAATGGGAAACTGTGGGTTGTTTCACAGAGTGATTCTCACAGTTTCAATTGTGTATCTGTATGTGGAAGAGAATCCTGGATGGTTGAATTGAAATCTGATTCGTACGGCTCTCTCTCATTCGCTGTTTCTCTCCAAGCACCATGGAAACACTGATGACTCTTTGATCTGGGTGGATCTTGGCTAATTGACCGGGATGCGAGCAGGATTTGGTGGTTACCTGCTGCTCTGCTACTGTGCATGTAGCATTTCAGCTCTAGCTTTGCTTAAACCTCTCTTACATTCTTACAAAAGCAATCCAGACTAACTTGCAAGAAGTAAGCCCCATTATGACATTTTAATAACATCAACTGTTTTTGCAAACGCTTGGAAAATAAATACATCTAAACATTTCTAAAATGTTTTCTTTTGTGTTGCTCAGAAGAAGGTAAGTCATATGGGTTTGGAACAACATGAGGATGAGTAAATGAAGATAAGTTTCATTTTTGAGTTAACTAAAACTTTAATACTATTCTTTTGTTGCTTTGCAAACCCTGGTATTTCCTTCAGGAAATGCAAATGTTCTTGAATTCATTACTGCTTTTCTCTGCAGAAATTGCCTTTGGCCAGCAGCTCACATTCTTTACATCTCTTGAACCTCCATGGGAGACTGATGTTATTGTCATTCTGTGCGTGTTTCATTTCAGTAGTAAAACAAAAATGACAGTGTAAAAAAAAAGTGCTACACTTTCCATTTTGGCATTTTTCCTCCTGAGTTGCTCCTGAACAGCTAAACAGCTATCACTAGCACAGCGTGATATCCGCATTGATGACGCAAACATACTGCAGTTTAAACCATGTAATACAATATAAAAAGAGCCTGAAGAAATCAAAACAAGTGTAAAAACTGCCTTATATAAATGCTACACATATACATACATGACTGAGATTGTGACAGAATGAACAAACTCCATCTTTGCCTGTCCCAAGCTGTGGGCTTGAAACTCTTTTCTTTCTCTTGTTTGGATGTGTCATTCTGTCATCGGCAGAATGTTTGCTTTTAGCGGCACATTGCAGCAGCTCCTCACTGACTTCACATTGACAGGAGGGGGATCAATCTACAGCGCTGCGCTGCGACAAACCCACCGACGCCTTGACAAAGACAGACTATCACCATGTATCTTCAGCTGTGTTTGTGCAGAATCTGAGAAAAAAAAATAATTATGTGCCTCAAGGGTCTTCGACTCCACTCAGTGAGAAAAACACATCAACCGTGTGTCGAGCAACAAGAAGCGCATGATTTAAACTAAAACATTTTTGAAAAAGAGTGAATTTGCTCTTTGTGAACATATAAACGAGTTCAAACACTTCAGCAATGTGAACAGACTGACAACATCTGACAAAATAAAAAAAGAGTGCAAAACAGAGTTTTAAACGAAAAGACATATAAAAAAGACATCTTTATATAAATAAAGAGAGAAAGGATGGATGGATGGATGGATGGATGGATGGATGGATCACAGAGCACCTGTGCACCATCATGCTTGAGCACTTTCAGGCCGTGAGGAATTGTGGGTCCAGAAGGCTGCTGACAGAGCGAGCAGGGAAACTAGCGTGAAATGGAGCAAGAGTGTGGAAGAATAAGCAAAAAGAAAGGAAGAAAGGAAAGAAAGAAAAAAGAAAAAAAGCAGACAGGGTTCAGTGTAAGTCAAGCTGGTGAAATTCAGGCTCTTTGTTAAATATGTATGAGCTTTTGAGGGAAATAAGCTGTTTTAGATGTTTGACTTTTAGAGTGACTCCAATGTCACGATTCTCACTGAATGACTTTGACATCGACCTGCTGTTAGTCTGAAACACTAAATCCAGCACAGAAAATCTTGTGGAATCAAGCAGAAAACTTTTAAAACTTGATTTACAGTAGTTCAACTATGGTCAACTTACACTAGAGTTATAGCTGTAGCTAGATTGAAACCTTTTATGATCTATTTTTGCAACCCAGGTTTACCAATATGTACGAATTGCTTCAGTTTCTACTTTAAATGATCACTAGAGGCAGTAAAACTCCAACCTTTATTCCTTTTCACACAAAGTGTAATTTACAGAATCAGATTTTCGATTAAGGGTGCTTTCACACCTGTAGATCAATTGCTTTTTTCCAAAACAAGGATTACAATTATTACTATGTTGCTTTTTATTCTTGGTGTAGTTCGCTTTGACACAGCAAAGTTTTTTTAAACGGACCAAATGTGTTAAAGAAGTCCACTTCCAAAACAAAGATTCACATATAATGTACTCACCCCCATTCACAATGTTCATGTCTTTCTTTCTTCAGTTGTAAAGAAATTGTTTTTGAGGAAAACATTTCAGCATTTTTCTCCATATAATGGACTTGTATGGTGCCCCGATTTTGAACTTCCAAAATGCAGTTTTAATGCGGCTTCAAACGATCCCAAATGTGGTTGTAAAAGATCCCAGCTGAGAAAGAAGGGTCTTATCTAGCAAAGCGATCAGTTATTTTCATTAAAAAAATACAATTTAAATACTTTTTAATCTCAAATGCTCATTTTGTTTTTTCTTCGTCAACTTCAAAAATCATTTCAAAATCATCCTACATAGCTGCAGAAATACCGACCCAGTCTTTGCAAAGTGAACATACATAGAAGATCAAACACCCTTAACAAAAAAGGTAAAACCAATGAACTAAGCTAAGGGAGGAAATGCACCAGGTGTGAAAACACCCTAAGAAAGCCTGATTTTCGCATGATTCCTTGCACAATATTTTGACAATATTTTACGCACAATATTTTAGGATTACGCAATCATTTATCGATTTCAACGAGAGGTAGTAATAATTTGGCATGGGGTCAAAAATGGACACAATATCGGACGTAACAAGTGGTAGCTCTGCCGGCATGGAATTGGATTTGTGTCCAATGTGGATGTGGAATCCTTGGGTACGTTTTTACGTCACATTCGCTTTTGATCATATCGTTTAGGTTTAGGTGTAGTGCAGATGGTATGTTATTTTAAAACGTCACAGAGCATTAGAGTTATAGAACACTCAACTGATATTTTAACTCAGAACTGCAATGACATACAAAACCAATGTCATATAAAACATACCATATGTATGTTCATCTGTTCGGGGGGAAAAAATTAACACTCTTTTAGCGACACTCAGTGGACATTTCTGTTGAAAACTGCAGTGCTGTGTACTTATTAGTACGTATTTCGCATCTCACGAAAAAGTTCCCACAGGTACGTTTTTGTCATAAGATAACAGCCACAGCACACTGCCAGGAAAAAACAACATAACCAAGATGGTCTACCAGGACCCATTACTGGGTAATCCAGTTGCTTAACCATCTTAACCTGCCTAGACTAACAGAAGGCCATAAATCATCAGCTTGGACCATTTAGAAACTATATAAACCAACTACCATCTTAAGCTAGTTTTAGCTAGATCTTCTCACCTCTACAACAAAATGTCTGCTAATAATGACAACATGACCTGAAAAACAAAGTGTGAAATTGTGTCTTGTTAGTTTACTAAACATGAGTACCCATAAAAACAGAAATGAAACCACCTTGGAGTCAGAGGATAAATATTTGCTGAAGCTCCTGAGACAAACACTGTGTAAGGAGGGGAATGAGGAGCACAGAAAGATGAGAGTCATCGCCAGGTTGAGACAGAAGTCTGTTTTTTTTAGTGCACGTATTTGACAATCCCCTGGAGTGAAGAGCGATCTGGAGAGGTCTATTATAGTTGAGGAGGAGCGGGAAAACACGAACAACTCTTCAACCATGAAAGAGGTCAGGTGGCACACACAGATATGTAGAAACAAGAGTTTCCTTTGAATCAGTGTTTTTGTCTTAAAGCAAGGACAAGACGCAAGTCTAAACATGCTGAACTAGAGCATTTAATTGCGATAACCCTAATAGAGCTGTCAAAAGCCACAGGAGCGAGACGGAGCTCAGACCCTGCTGACCCCTGGGGACCCTCAGTGACCCTGAGCCTGGAAACTGACAGGCAGAGAAATCCACAGTGAAGCTCACAAAACTTTCTGCCCTGGAACTCAATAGCCACTCTCCTCCGAGAGCAGAGGCCAGGTCACATCGCTCACAAAGACAAAAAGACTTGACAAAAAGGATGGAGATGAAAAACGTACAAAGAGCTGATTCAGAGAGGGAAGTGGAAAGGAGCACTCGAAAGAGAGAGAAGGACAAGAGTGCTTGAGAGGAACATGCAAATGTAGAGACAGGATAAGGAAAAGGAGATGGAAGAGAGGCAAAGTGAGACATATGGACAAGTCTCGCAGATGGTGTAGACATGCAGGCAAACACAGAGAGACAGCGATGAAGTAAGAAGCCGGTTTAAACTTCTCATGTGTGTTTCAGTCATAATCGGGCTCCTGGGAAACATGGGCTGCATACTTTAATAAAATACTAATGCAACACTAATGAAATGCCTCTTGAAGATGGTTATGTGGTGTTTCTTCAACTTCTGGCACATATCCCAGTTCTTGATTTTTATTAAGACTAACAGATTTTTGTTCTCTCTTACATTAAAACAGTCTTGGAAAATTTATATTAAGTCTTTATCATTTACTCTGCAGGACAGTGGCCCTCCAGGAATGTTTGGACATCCCTGATATAATAGTAGCTGATTTTTACATTGTTTCAAAAAAAAGATCTGTTAGGGAACTCTAGATGGCACAGGCTGGTAATCACATAGTTACGGTACAGTTCATTGGTGACTTTCGCATCAACAGCCAATGAGCTTGCTGCTCAGCATTCAAATTCTTGACCAGCGTTTGCTGTAGAAGTTTGCTATGTGCTTTCAGAAACCCTCCACCTTCCCCAGCTCCACCTGTATCAATCTGGTACATGGTTTTTAATGCTGTAATTTTTTTTTTCATTGTTCCAGGTGCCTTAACAATCACCAATAACACATCATATTATATAATATAAAACCCTCTTATTGATTGAATTCAGTTGCATTTGGGTCATTCATTCTGCAACATGACTGACAGAAAGACTTTTGAATTTGACGACTGCTAATTGACATGTCAAAGTTTTAATTTTAATGGAAAAGGTCAGTGAGGACACCGACAGAGATTATGGTGCTCGGAGAAACTGAGATTGAATTAATACCAAACTTGCAATTAACTCCAGAATAATGTCACAGCGCTCTGAGTCTCACGTCGTCTAGTGTCAATTTATGAGACAGAGAGAGACAGACAGAGAAAAAGAGGTGAGACAGATATATAGCCCAGTTAGAGAGAATTATAAAGCTCTGCAGACCTTTAATTTGATCTCAAATAGGATGATAATAATATTTGTAGCCTAAGGCAACAGTCAAGCTAAGCAAGTATGAAATAGTTAATTACAGTCACAACAGAAAACCCTCAAGGAAAAAACAACCCACCGCAACAACACATGTGAATTCATTGGTTGAGACAAGAACTGCAGAGGTCAAGTGTTATTTGGGCTAATCTGAGATGAGAAAATCTCTGTTCATATCTTAATGATGATCTTTATATGAAATGATCAACCCAGGCTCATTGGAAACTTGACTACATTACTGTGAAACTGCAAAAATGTGCCTATACATATATTTCACTGCAGTTTCCAGCTGAAATGAATGCTAGTGGATGTAAAACACAACAGCTTTTGTTCCCTTTTCAATTAATTATGAATATGGGTGCACATTATTGATTAATAAAAAACTTTTCATGCTGTTCTTTTCACAGTACTGCTATGACCTCAAAAACTTTCTCCATAGTGCATCATTTGTAAATTATTGTTTACGTATGTAACTAATCATGTAGTAAACTTGCTCGATAGCTCACCCGGTACAGCATTGTGCATGATTATGAGTCCCAAGAAACACAATGGGCCTCATTAATGAAACACGAGCAGAACAATTTTTTGTGTAAATAAGTCATAAAGCCATTCTGATGTAAACTTTTGAATTCATGAAAATGTTTGTATTTTAAAAAATGTTAGTTACACTCTACAAAAACACTGGGTTAAAAACAACCCAACTTGGGTTATATGGCAACCCAGCGCTGGTAAATACTGGACAGAACATATGCTGTGTTATTTTGACCCAGCTGTTTGAGTTAAATGTTTTTACCAAACATGCTGGTTTGTTTTATTTAAGTCAACTGTTGTTTAAAAATTATTATATTGCTGGCTTAAAATGGACTGGAACTTATTAAAAAAAACAGAGAATTACTAGAGGCAACATCAATAATAAAAAGGACAAATGGACACATGGACAAATACAAGACAAATGTAATTTATTTGGGTGAATACAGCATAGTTTACAATATTACATACATTTAAACTCGTTTAACAAGCATTCTAGATATTAAAAAAATGAAACATTTAAGAGTAGCATTTTAATTTTAGTGTATTCAGTCATTCTCTGTAATAGCTTTTTATCAAAATAACGCAAATTCTCCAAAATCTGAGCCGGTGAATGGCTACTGTTTGCTGGCTTAACTGCCAACTCCAGCTGCACATTTCACTCATAGCTGAAAGATACCATGACTGACTCCAAAACCTGCCCATAAACAAACAGTACTTACATTACCAAACATATTTTAACATAAAATAAAATAAACTCAGTACTAAAACGAATAAAATCCATTTATTTTATGCAAGGCAAAAGGCATTTCCATCATGCGAAGTGACGCAGCTGACTGACATCTCGTCCTTGTATGTTGCGTTGCGTAAAATAATATAACATACAGCACAGTGAAGACTTTATAAATGAAATAAAATGTATACAAACAGAAGAAGTGCACCAAATCAGCGGCACTGAGAACCGCTCTCTCCTGTAGATGACTCAAAAAGGATAGGAAAGAGAATAACCAAAAAACTCCCCTGCACCTGGGTAAAAAAATATTAAAAGCAGCCCAATAAAATGGCTCAACAAGTTGAACCCAGCATTTGGGTAAAAAAAAATAACCCAGCACCTAGGTAACAATATTAAAAACAACCCAATAAAATAACCCAACGGGGCTGAACCCAGCATTTGGGTTAAAAAATATGACACAGCATATTTTAGAGTGTACAAAAGAAACGTAAACCTGCTCCCTTCCACTTGAAAATGTTCTGTGTTCTTTTTGACAAACAGATGACACTGAGTTTTATGCACTGCCATAATAATTTGCAAGTTTTGTTGTTGTTGTTGTTGTTGTTGTTGTTGTTTTATAGCTGAGTTTATAACTGTAAAACAGCTTACTTCACTGTCACTATTTACCTTGCTGTAAATAGTGGAGGGGCGGGACACATACCAACCAACCATTCTACTTGTACAATGAATGCCTACAACAATGGAGAAGTCAATATTACTGGTTACTGTGTCTTACAAATGAGATACTAGTAATATGTTGCTGCCGTGGATTTTCCAAATCATAGCAACTAAAGCGTCTCAGCTGGAAAAATGCTGTGCTACCAGTTGGTCATTTTCAGAAGTGTGGCTCTTTCTTAAAAACTCTTTGGTGGACACGTGTTATTGAATATTTATTGTTAGGCATATGACCTATTAGTGTTTTTTGCAGTTATGCGATATACTGGAGCCAAACCCGAGAAAGTAGACCAGAATTTTCCACTGCGTTCCTGGACACGCAATTTGTATAGCTGTAATTCATAAGCAGGGATTATGCTAATTGTGAATGAGCGTGCTCGAGCGCACTATTTATGAATAGTTGGAATTCATTTACATACACCTTTAACTATCAAATCGGACATTTACGAAGCGTTTGTGAATCCGGAGTGGAGTTTTCAGGAAGGTCTGTTTTACACAAAAATTACTTAGAATTCACTTACATATCTATGCGAGTTTCATGAATGAGGCCCAGTAAGAGCCAAAGAGCCACAATAAAAGAGCTAGTTGAAACAGCACAGTTGCTTCACCAAATACATTTTTTCTCCAGAAAGAACTGAACTGGCAATGATTGACTCTATTGATGATGCATACTTAGTCAAAAAAAATTGGGAAGCCAGTTCATAGTTAATTATTATTCTATGTGTTTGTAAAAGTGTTTGTGTTCATAGAACTGAAGCCAATAAAAAGTGATTTATATTCACTTTCTGATTCATTAGACTGAGTAATTGTAATTGTACAATGACACATTTAAAATAAAAAGAATAAAAAGTGACTAATAAAGACAATGCAACCACTGTATTTCAAACTGTGTTCTCAAAATGTATATTAAAAGATTATATTAGAGGGAAAAACCCCTTCAGTGTTCTAGTAACACATTTTTAAATGCTATTTTCCACACACACACACACACACACACTTGTAAGTAAATTGTCAGTTCAGTTTGTGCTTTGATCTGCAGAAGTGTTCAGTTACATCTATTTTTATCACTGCTTCTGAGGTATTTTCGAGCCGTTAAAAAATCACGATTCTTCATGAACTCATTTCGGTGTGCCAGCGCACCAGTTTATTTTGATTTCCAGCAGAACGTTTGTTCTAATAATATACGACACGTGAAATGATTAATATAATTACTTCAAAATCTAACAGCCTCATTATTTGCTTCTACTTCCTAAAATTCAATTATGTGTTGACGTTTTGACCCTCAAGGTCTTTCTTTCTTGCATTTTTCCACCGAATAAATTAAGCTCAATGGGTTTCAAATGCAGATCTCATCTTGTAGTGTTAATGATATTGTGACGGGATCATATAATAATTGACTTCATATTGAGGTTTGGCTTGAGATTCTGTCCATTATTAGCCTCATATTCTTCATTTTACGCTCAGACTGGTCATGATTGTTTCTTGATGAGTGAAATCAATGAGCTGTTTGGTGTATAAATCACAAAACACAAGCTAAAGGGCTAATTATTCATAGGCTGTTAAGAGTTTAATGTGCTGAGCTTGCGTCGCCGTGAAATGGATTTTTATGAATCATAGATAACATGCTGTTAATGTTGATATTATTATTGAATATGATGAAGGTGCGTTCAGCAGGAGGAGTGTTCGTGTGGTCTCTCATTGTTTTGTCAGGGTTTGGTGTGTGTGATGTGCTTTTTATAGCAGTGTGTTATAGATTTAGTTGCTGTAGCCTCAGGCCTCAGACAGAGCGCTGTGATTGGTCAAGGCCTTCCAGCCCAGCCGGCCGCTTGCCCTCTCGGGTCGAGACAATTAAAACCATAAAGACAGTCTTCCTCGTTCACCAGACCAGAGCTCTTTCACCCCATCCACCCATACGTTCCTGATTCATCTCCAAACATTCCCACTCTTTACTCCTCCATCATTCATCATCCTACACTATTGTCTCTCTCTTATTCTCCCGACGGCGGTCCGCAGCTCCCTGGACGCTGTTACATCACCACACAGCAACAGATGAGGCCGGACTGTCTGACGCTGCTGTGGGATTTACCTCATTGATTCTGCTTATATGCACACACTCGCTCACACACGCACACGCTGCTCAAACACATAAATAGGCATGTACACGCACAAAATAAACACTCTTAATTACACACGCATACAGCACTTTGTATCCAAGCAAATGTTCCCACAAAACAGGTGATGGCAAGGACACAACTTCAGGCCACGTCTATTTTTGCTTATGTTCATGTTTTTGTTTTTCATTAAATGTAACCACATTTCTAACAGTGGGTTGCAGCAGCAACTCTGTGGATGAATTAGTTTGATATTTAAGGGTCATAATGTACATTTGTTACTCTGAAATCCTTACGCATCTCAGATCTAAACAAGCACAACAGCATCAATCATGACGCCCTTTACAGCCTGAATAAAACAACATGTTCAGCATAAACCAACATCTAATCAAGCGATCTGCGACACTAAACCAGATTCAAAGTTCATCTGGGAGTTCAGTCTAAAAATACAGGATATTTAACTAAGGCAGATGAAAACACTCATAAACCCTGCAAGCATAAAATGTAAAATCAATAAAACTGGAGGTGACTGTGCAGAGACTATAGTAAGAGACCTGTAATGCTAAACAGCTATTTTTTAATCATTTTATAAAAGAATCGACCCAATACACCCCAAGGAACAAACTCTGCGGGGAGGAACCTTGTATAAACAAAAAAATGTGCTTTGCAAGGAAAAACCCTCACTAAATGCTCTCTCAATTGAAAATGTCCACCTAAATACTGCTTGTTTAAAGAATCTGAGCTTTCATGAAGTTTTAATCAGTGGGCAAATACAACCAGCCTCAGACGAGACAGAAGAGCTGATTATGTTATTGCTCAAACTCTCATTTCAAGGCATATTTGCGGTAAATCAGACGTGATTGAAATCAGTATCTTCACTCCAGACGCCAACCCACCTCAGATATCAAGGAAACACTTTAGAGAATGAACAGAGATTGAGAACGGTGTGATAATTACTCTCAAACCCAGACTAATTAGAAGCTTCTGCTGATGTGGTTAATCTCTAAAGCACCACACATTACAGCCGCTTCAAACTCAAAATATCACATCTAAAACTCTGGAGCTTTTAAATCTTTTCTGGTACTATTTTACAACTTTTAATTTTTGGTAGTTTTAACATACATGTGTATTGTCCCTGTGCAGCTGAGGTTGTCATGTGGCTTGTTAATTCTACTACTATATATCTAAACATTATGAAGACGCTTCAGGGTTGTTTGTGAGCGTGTCCTCTTTAAAGTTTGTGTGGAATTGTTTTAGACTCTGTAGCTCCATTTAAAATAAAGGAGAAGTCCACTTCCAAAACAAAGTTTCACATATAATGTACTCACTCCCTTGTTATCCAAGATGTTCATGTCTTTCTTTCTTCAGTCGTAAAGAAATGATGTTTTTTGAGAAAAACATTTCAGCATTTTTCTCCATATAATGGACTGCTATGGTGCCCCGATTTTGAACTTCCAAAATGCAGTTAAAATGCGACTTCAAACGATCACAAATGTGGTTGTAAACAATCCCAGCCGAGGAAGAAGGGTCTTATCTTGAAAAACGATTGGTTATTTTTATTTAAAAAATATAAAATTTAAACACTTTTTTATCTCAAACACTCGTCTTGTCTTTCTCTCTCTGAACTCTGTGTATTCTGACTGAAGACAGTTAGGGTATGTCGAAAAACTCCAATTGAATTTTAAAATCATCCTACATTGCTGCAGAAGTTTCGACCCAGTCTTTGCAAAGTGAACATGCAAAGAAGATCAAACACCCTTAACAAAAAAGGTAAAACAGCGATATAGGATGATTTCGAAGTTGAGGGAGAACATGAGATGGGAGTTTTTCGACATACCCTAACTGTCATGACCCGGAATCAAAACAGTCCAGGCAGAGTAAGACGAGCGTTTGGCATTAAAAAGTATATAAATTGTATATTTTTATTAAAATAACCGATCGTTACACTAGATAAGACCCTTCGTTCTCTGCTGGAAATGTTTACAACCGCGTTTGGGATCGTTTGAAGCCGCATTTAAACTGCATTTTGGAAGTTCAAAATCGGGGCACCATAGCAGTCCATTATATGGAGAAAAATGCTGAAATGTTTTCCTCAAAAAACATAATTTCTTTACAACTGAAGAAAGAAAGACATGAACATCTTGGATGACAAGGGGGTGAGTAAATTTTTTGTAAATTGTTGTTCTGGAGGTGGACTTCTCCTTTAAGGATCCAAAGCTACAAAAACAGCCTTGGCTCAACAAGGATACTCATACATCCAGACAGGAATAGAGGAAGGCTAAAAGAAAGTGGGAAAAAAGATCCAAGTATCTTATGAAATGATGAGAGATTTCATGGTGAGCAACCAGAAATCTGTTAAGTCTGTTTTTCTGACCTTATAGCAAAATGTGCATAGCCCTAGGACTCTGTACTTATTCTTACTATGCTTTCTTTTTTTGATGCTACACCTATAATCTGTGATAACTTTAGGTTTTGTTGTCAGTAAAATGACTACCATTTGATATTGTGTCCCCAAATATGCACAGATGAATCTGTTATTGACCCATGTTCAGCCTGCCTAGCTAGGTTTGAGCCTGTTGAGACGTTCTCCCAAAAATGAAGCCTTCCACATGTTCCCTGGATGTGGTGCCCTCTTGTCTCTTTGTCAAAATTCTGGGTGTCAGTGAACCTTTTGTTTTAGCAATAATAGTCACTGGTCCATCAATTTCAAGTCACTGGTCCATTCTCAAAATCAAAATGAAAAAGGCTGTTCTCCAAACATGATAACAGTGGTGTTATCCGCACAAAAAAGTCGGCAGTCTTGGTACTGAATGATCTTTTGTTAGCTGTGGATTCAGACGATTCTAGTCCTTCTGGATCTCAAAATCAAAATGAAAAAGGCTGTTTTGCTTGAAGTGGGTAGGAATTCAAGGCACCATGTTCAACTGGTTTTGAACTTGTTTAATATCTCTCTGATAGAACATTTTCGTTCTAAGTTAGGTTTTCTTTCTCTGTGGTACCATTAAGCTGTGGTGTACCTCAGGGATCAATCTTGGGCCCTCTTTTGTTTTCACTGCATTAACTTCCTTTTGCTTCCATTTTTTGGAAGTATAATACTGTATTCTGTATCATTTTTACACAGAAGATAGCCAGCTAGCCTTTTTTTTAGCTGAATGAATCTAAAACAGAAACTACAGCCTTTGGTCTCAGCATCTATCATACAGATAAACAAAAATCTAGGTACTTGATCTGTGAATTCTCATGCTCGTGTTAGAAATCTGTGAGCGATAACCGTCTACCATTGGATAAACAAATCAGTTTACTGCTGAAAGGTGCTTTTTATCATCACAGATTCATTGCAAAATTAAAAGCACCTTTTATCAGTAAAGGATTTGGAGATATTACTCTAACTACACCTGGGTGTGTCTCAAACCTCTTTGGCCTGCCTTCAAATGATACAAAATGCTGCGAGGCGTCTTATGGAATAAGGAAAAGGGAACACATTCTTCCTGTTCTGGATTCCATACACTGGTTACCAGTTGAATATCATGGTATATAATAAATGGGTTTAAATATATGTATACAAGAGGTTAAATGGCCAGGCTCCACAATATATCGCTTATCTCCTTCTCCAGTGGAAATACTCTAGGCCCTTAAGGTCTTCAAACAGATTGATGCTGACTGTGCCAAGGTACAATCTAAAGTTAAAAGGTACTGACGTTGAATATGTCTAATGCTAAAGCTTTTAAAAACCTCACTAAGGACAACATACACCTTGCAGAATCTTCAAAATGTTAATGATTTTAATGATTTGAATGCTCATGAGTCACTTGTTTGTCCTGAACAATTAAACTGGCCACTGTTCTTAAGAAAAATACTTCAGGTCCCACAAATTCTTTGGTTTTTAGCTTTTTTTGTGTATTCAAACCCTTTCAAACAATGACTGTATGATTTTGAGATCCTTCTTTTCACACTGAGGACAACTGAGGGACTCATATGCAACTATTACAGAAGGTTCAAATGATCACAGATGCATAGAAGAAAAAAACGATGCATTAAGAGCCAGGGGTGTAAACTTTTGAACAAAATGAACGTGTACATTTTTCTAATTTTGCCCAAATATCATAATTTTTATTTAGTACTGCCCTTCAGAAGCTACAGAAGATACTTGTTTCCCAAAAGACAAAATAAGTTAAATTTGCCCTGATCTTCAAATTTCAAAAGTTTTCACCCCCTGGATCTTAATGCATGTGTTTTTTTTTTTTCTTCTGAAGCATCAGTGAGCATTTGAACAATAGTTGCATATGAGTCCCTCAGTCCCTGCAGCTTCAAAGGACTCTAGAAAGAAAGAAAGAAAGACATGAACAGCTTAGATAACAAGGGGGTGAGTAAATTATCTGTAAATTTTTGTTCGTGAAGTAAACTTCTCCTTTAATTTGGTGCCTTTGAAAACAGCAGCAGCATTTGTGTGTTTGTGTGTGCGTGCTCCTACAGTGTGACGGCCAGCTTGACATTTCGCCTGGCGGCCGGACGGTCCATCTCCTCTCTGTCATAATCAATCCAATTATAGGATTACATCACACTTTATTGAACAGTCCTCTGGGAGCCAGTTTGTCCAGATCTAATCCGCATTATAAAATCAGACGCTTTCTGCGATTTGTGAGCGGAGGGATTCTTGAGTTTTTCACTTTGCTCTTCTCACTGAGCCCTTCAAATCCTTCTTGAGCAGCATCACCGTCCATCTGAGGGGCTTTATCCTTAAACCCATTTAAAGAGGCCATAAATACTTAAATACCATCATCTTCCATCATTTCCATAGAGCTTTATAAATCAGCATAAATAGACAGATGGCCAATAAACTACAGCTTTCCACTATGATGGGTAGATGTGAATCTGATGGATAAATGAAGGATTTATAAAGGGCACAGGGGTTTGTATTTCATATATTTCTTTTTTTCTCTCTTTTTTACAGTTGATCCTAAACGTCCAATCAGCACGAGCCGCCAGCCGTCTCACAGGTGATGAATGAGGCTCTAGTGCAGCTCTGACTAAACCAGTGACAGCGTTACTTTCTCAGACAAATGACTCTGATCTACGGCACAAACTGAGGCTGAATTAAAGCCTGTAATAGGCGGGAAGACGGGATCCTGCAATCAAACACAAAAGTGAGTGAAACTAAACTTCAAACACTTTGAGAACCACACACAAACACACACAACATAAAACTGCTTATAACAGCAAAAGTCTTTAGTGACGACAGAACCACGAGCCCTGACAGTGTGAGACCCGCTTGTGTTTAGCGGTGAGGTCAATATCATTAACACACACTCAGTAGGGTGTTTGCTCTTTAGTGTGCGGTCAATAAATCTGTTTATTTCACTCCTTTCCTTAAAAAAAATTCTGTGGTCAAACCATTTCTATGCCTCATATATTCCATGGCACTATGAATCATGGTACTGAATTGCACAATATATTGTACCAATGGTTTTTAAACTTGCCAATGAGCCAGTTGGGATATATTTTATATTATATTGCTAGTGAACACTAGCCAGAATAAACTCATGCTGGCCAATGGCCTGTTCAGGAGAGTAAAAACATAATCTTGATCTCACCTTGAAGGTGATACAGATACAGATGAGTCAGACAGCAACTGATTAGCATCTTCAGAACACCTGCAGCCCGTACAGGTGCAACTCATAGCTGAGGATTATGGGAAAAAGGCGCTCACACTGGGGAAAAGATTACACGGGACACCAAACTCAACTGACATCACAAGCTGCCAGAAACATCACAACCGTGTTCCCCTGCTGTATTTTTCAGTATAATCTCAAATCTGGATCCCTCAACCATCAGCAAACTTCCTTTTTAATCTTTTTAACAGAAACAGCAGAGTTCCTCCTTGCTGTTCTGAATCTCCATCTCTGCTTCAGGTTTGAGTCTCAGTAGGAGGCGAACAGAAATGATGGGCAGAATCGATAGAGATCAGAGGCTGTAGGTTTCAAAAAGAGGCTGATAGATGATGAGTCACAAGGTCTGTGACATCGCCTTCGGCCTCCAAACAAAGCAAGACCTCAACTCAGCAGAAAGAGTGAAACACGGCTCCAGCTTTCATCATTCCTCAAGCAGGATGAAAACACACACAGCTGTGATTAAACACAGTAAAGGTCATTGCGTTTCCTTGAATACAGCCGCACTGCTGGTGCTAGAGCGTTGAAAGCAGAAAATGAAGACCGAAGGACTTAATGCAAGAAATGAAAAGTGTGGAAATGTTGGATCACTCTTCATACTGCACTGTACTCACAAAAATCACATAAGAGACACGAGAGTCAGTTTATTCCAGCAGAGTTTGACATTAGCGTGCTGCTAAAGACATGACACACATACACAAGTATTGACAAAAAATAGTCAATTTTAATTTGATTTTATATACATTTACATTCAACATTTTGATATGGTCAGTAAGAAGGGTTATTATTGTTTAATAAATCTAAAACTAAAACCATAAAAACTTAGAAATAAGTTACTCTTAGGTTTTTATACTTGTTTTATTTAAGCTAGTTCCCAAGGCAACATTTCTCATTTTCATTTAGTTTAACTTGATATAATAAAATAACTAAACCTAAAACAGAACCAATTAATAAAATATATATTGACATGTTGAAAAAAAAAAAAAACTAATTAAAATACATAAAAATTAAAAATGAAAAAGATAAAAAATGAAATGGAAACTATAAAATGGAAAGCCATTCAAAATAGTAAGAACTATAAAGATATCTCAGTGATACTAAATAATGCCATAACTGAGCTTCTAAATGGATTTATAAAAAATATTAAAAAAAGTTATTTAAGAAAAATAATTCTGATCAAATCTAAAATAACATAACACAAACAATCTTAAATAAATCATAAAATTAATTATTTATAGTCAACATTCCTCAGGCTTCAGGAACGTGTCTATCATGTTTTCAAATGTGAGCAGAAATTCTCACCAGACTTTAGAACAGATTTAATGACACACTGTCACACTTGTGTTTCTCAATAACAACTGCTCTCGCTTTTCTAGATAATGAAGGCTTCTAGCTCGTACTGAAATGCAAAGCAAAGCTCATGTAATATTAATAAAGGAGCTGCAGACACCTGTATGTTTATTAGCATCTTCTAAAAATGAATGTGACAGCTCATGTGATTCATGACACCTGAGTATCAGCAGTGTCAAGCGTCTGCTTTGATCATGTGATCTTGTGTGATCTAATAGCTTTTTATGATAAACAGCAACCTAAATGCACATACACACTTTTTCATATTAATTCATTGTGAATGAGCTCTCTGGTAATGGAAAGCAATATAAAGGTCTCAGTCAGCGCTGGGAAGTTGTTCATTAAAATGTGAGGAAAGGGAAGTTAATAATGGTCGGATTTTTCCTTTTATACCAGACGAATGGAGAAATTGAAATTTTTGAGGCTTGTGATGAGGATTTGGATTTGTGCTCCAATAAAGAGCGATCTATAACCAAAATGAACTCATCAATCACACTGGCACATTTTACAATAATGGATACAGTTGGAATTAATGAATCTGATCCTTCTTCCCTTGAAAAGTCAATTCAGACTATGTTCTATGTAACACTCATAGTACATATATGGTGCACTGATCTGTGGGATATTTGGGTGACCAAATATTTATTGTTGTATAATGTTTACTGCTTCACATGCAGTCTTTTAAATAAGTGATATTATTCAGGCTATACTGCACAGTATGTTGTAAGCAGTATGCTATGAATCATTTTTAAACAGCCAAGAACTTTAAAGGTCAAAGGTCAAGTTTGAGAAGCACTTAGCAAACACTCTGTAAGTCGTTCCTCAGTAAAAGAAGAGAGATGGAGAGTGTCACTTTGTTAACATTCATCAGACACACATCAGCTTTGTGATTCTTTCATAATGTGCCTCATTTTTCATCTCTAGTGAAATACCCTTTCAGTTTTACAACCGTCACTTTCACACTGATGGTGAGTCGCTTTCAAAACGCCCCTCGTCCGACCTTGATGATTAGCTTTAATGAATTCTAGAAGAGATTACCATTATCCTTGGGATTTTTTTTGTATTAAGGGCCCGACCCGAAACATTCACACAGAGAGACGGGCAGAGATAGTGATCCAGACACAAAAATGAAGTATTTTAGCGTGCAGCTTATGCTTTAGTTTTTGAAGAAGTAGTGAGGGGTCATGGGTCATTTTTGAGTGATGAGTTGGGGGAGAAAGGACACTGAAAAAGTGAATAAGAAAGACTAAAAGAAAATGGACAACATCAGAGCTTGTGTTGATAATAAATAATAATGACGTGTAGAATAGAGCTGGAATGGCGCGGTGAAGAGTGACCTTGCAAAGGCCATGAACTGCAAAAATGAGTGAAGAAATAGACTCAGGAAAACAAAAATAAAAAAACTGTCCCATCCACCTCAAAACCAATCACTCAATAAAAATATTGTATATGCGGCATCTAAAAATGTGTTTGGTGTCGGTGAGCATCAGATGTCCTCAGACATCCTGCTGTCAGTCTTTAATATCTCAATCTCTCAGATTAATACTCATAGTTTGATCTCCATCTCTGGTGCTGTGTCACTGATCTCCCAAGACTGAGGAAATTACCCAGAATGCTCTGTTCTCACTATAATCTCATAAAGTAGGAGTGCCCCAAAGGTGACTGTGAAAAATGTCATCATTCCCATCCTGCGGTGGGTTCAATTAAATCTGAAGGTCACATATGTGTGATCTGATCTCTAGGTACATGCATGATTACATGATTGAGCCAAAGGAACTTGTTCTTGAATCAACATTCAGCAAGTTCAAAAGAAAAACAGCCGGAGCAGTGAACAGCACTGGGATTTGACTGGTCTGATTAGTTGGCGATGGGCGATGGAACTCTTCCCAGTGTTTAAACACTGCTGATTCTTTCTGCATTTTATCAGCAAAGGCAGATTAACTTATCTACATTTGTCATGCATTCGATTTTCTTTTGCTTTTGTCCTTATCTGTCACTCACATGGGGATGTCCAGACTTAGAAGAGTCCGGAGCGACTCGGACTCTTTTGATATATCATTGATCTCTCTTTGAAAAGCACTTACTGTAGATCAATATCTTAGGAAGATCACGTCCCTCTCAAAGGACGGGCTAAATGCTACTTCAAACGCTCACTGTCTCTTTCTGTTGACGAACAGATGATGTGCTCCATTACTGTCTTCACAGAAGCAGATTATATCGACACCAGCTGGCAAGTCGAATTTTAAATAAGAAAAAACGAAGTTGACAGTGAAGAATGTTTTTATTGATTAAGTGATATTTAACACCAAAAATGTAAATAATATTTAATATTTTCTCACAAAATATATATTTTTAAACAGTTTTTTCCTTTAGCTGGATGCCACTCATGTAACATGCTACCATTTAATGCATTTATCAATGCATGTATGTACATAACATAAGAAATGTATACCATTCAGTATCCAATAATCAATAGGCTAGTATTTTCTATGAATTTCCTTATAGCTGATTGCTCACTCAAACAGCTTTTTTTTCAACTACCATCTGAAGAGTCCATTTTATCATCTTGTTCTGAGTAGCATCTCATTTGATATACAAATTGACTCAGTGTTTGAGCACCAGATGGTGAACAAAGCTCTTGTTTTCTGTAGAATTCAACTTGGTCTGAAAATTAGCCATCAAGTGTTTTGCAGCACACAGATTTGTGGGGGTGAAATGTTAAAAGAAAGCGGCTGCAAACACTCACTGATGCCTGATGTATTTATTTATCCATTCAGCACGAGCTAAAGAGCGTCCTCACAACAACTCCCAAAAGCATCAGACGGTTTGATTCTCGCAGCTGAGGACACTTGTTGATGTAATGAAAGCTAAATGGATGAAGGGTGTTGTGGATGCAAACACACTCTGCTCTGATTCTTCATGGACTTTCATTCATCTTATTATCATTCTGCGTGTGACTCTTCTGGTAGCTTTTGCGTCAAAAGCATGAAACTGATTAGTGATCATCATACGACGGTATTAACTGCTACCAGACAACAAAGTAAATTTTCTCCACTGGTTTACATCATTCCTTGAATCTCTTTTCTGTCATTCCCTTTTTCACCCTCTTTGAGAGCAAGAGAGTGAGAATGAAAGAGAGGAACAGAAAAAGAAAGAAAGTGTTTGGTGGCTCTTTGTCTCTCATTTGCCAATCACAGTAGATGGTGGCTCTGATTAAGTTGCTCTAATTGGACTCTGCTTCAGATTCGGCAGGGGAACAATGGCTCGCTTTGATGAATGAGCCACGTTGCGTTTTGTGCCGTCGTTTCTCAATCTGTGAAAAATCGTTATGCCATTAGCGATGGATTACATGGATATAAAGAACTTAGTCTTAAGTCAAAGAAGCAACAAAACAAATGACTTAAAATCTCTAAGGTTGAAGAAACCTTAAGAACCGGATTTTGTGAGAAAATGCTTTCAACTGCCATAACAAGCTTTTAAAACACATCTTTGGTGTTTCAATGACTTAAGATGTGATTTGTCCCTAACTTTTCATTTCTCTGTATTTTGCTCTTTTGCATGAGCAGAATGACAGAATGTTCCTGTTTCGAGACCAGAGGGGCTGCAACTGCTTCAACACTCAACACACAGATGGTGCCTTTACGTAACGGATGCATTCATTACGTCCACATCATTTCTCATATGAAGCCGCACTTCACGCTGAAATCATCTCAACCCTGAGTTTAGCACTGACATGCAACATTAGAGGTACATGTCAAAAGTATATTAAGGTCACGGTTTGAAAACAACAGTTTCTTTGCACAAGCAGCATCTTTGACGTGACATTTTAACAGCCGGGTGTGAGCATCTTTTTAGCAGGTGACAAAATGAAGGTCGTTGAAAATCTCCAGCCTCATTAAATGGTTCAGTGTGTTTGAAAAGATTCAGTGAAACGATCCTGCAGGACGTCAATCAATAGAGCAGGAGTAATGAAAAAGACTCGTTAGCAGCACGAGGAGAAATTTTCAAGGATGCTGTTCCTGTTCAGATACTGTTTTTCACATGATATGTTGATATCAATATCATTATTGATTATCATGTATCCTGAACGGAATTTCCAGCTGTATGAAGCATACGGGCAGAAACTATTGAGCCAGTATGTCCAACACAATCTCATGCCAATTCAAACCTATTTTACATTATCGTAAATTGGAATTTGTATAGAGTTGTACAGTCTTTTTTGCAGAAATTCCTTACTCATAAAATAGTTACATTCTACTGTGGGATCGGCTTGGTATGATGACCTTTGTAAAAAGGAAGCACGCTTTAGCATACTTTCATAGTGAAAGTGAAGCAGTCAGTCAAGTTTACATTATTTAGTAAACTGATTTCCACTTTAATAAAAAATATATATATTACAAACATGATAAATGTAACCATTTTAAAGGAAAAAAAGGATGTTTTTTGCAGCAAAGGTGTTACCCTCTTGCAATACCACAGCGTGTGACGTCACAGGGTTGGTTTGCGTAAATTAGCCAGTGAAGTATTATAAGCATTTATTTACTTTTTGAACACACACTTGAAATGGATGAAGACAAGCTTTAAAGGACTATTGAGCCCATGACTGCTTACACATTTGAGCCGATATGGCGAGGAGACCAAGCAATAATATCGTTACGGGTGGAAGAAGTTGTGAACCCGCTGGTTTTAGGGTGAATAGCGGATTGGAAACAATACGTTTACATGGATACTTTTCAGAAAAGCCATTCCGACATAATTTTGTGTGCATTTGCTCAAGAAGACAAGAAAGAGAACTCAATTTGGTACTTGCATACTCGAGAAACTGTCAATCTAGCATGAGTATTGCTTACTGATGCTTCAGAAGGAGACACGATGCATTAAGATTCGGGGGGTGAAAACTTTTAGAATTGGAAGATCAGGGTAAAATTTAACTTATTTTGTCTTCTGGGAAACATGTATGTATCTTCTGTAGCTTCTAAAAGGCATTACTAAATGAAAAAATATATGATATTTAGGCAAAATAAGAAAAATGTACATCTTCTTTCTGTTCAAAAGTTTTCACCCCCTCTTGATGCATTGTTTTTTTCCTTGGAGCATCAGTGAGCAGTTGATATGCAACTATTACTTTCTGTAATAGTTGCATATGAGTCCCTCAGTTGTTCTCAGTGTATAAAGAAGGATCTCAAAATCATACATTCATTGTTGAACTATTATTTCCTCTTGTGGACTATATGTAAACATCTTTTATGTGAAATATCTTATTCAGGTCAGTACTAAATTATAAGTAACGTGCATTTCGTATGATCCTTCTTATTTTGGTAAAACAACATTTTGCAGATTCTGCATGGTGTATGTAAACTTTTGACCTCAACTGTAGGTGATTAGTTTTAACAGCAGGTAAGCTAATTGCATTCGCAGGTGAACATAAAATATATTACATACCACTAGTGGTGAACGAGCAAATATGTCTGAAATATTACATAAATTATATTGTTTGAAGCATTGTTTGTTTAATTTATACCTATTGTTATGAAAACAATGATGCCCACATCAGTAGGATTTATGTGCGTCTTCATATGTAATTTCATAATAACTTCTAATGTCTTTAAAGTATGGTTAAAGTGCTGCTGAATCTACTGACAAGCATTTATCTGACTAAATTAGCAAAAGTGCTATTTTCCTTATTGCCATTGAGATTTAATTATAGATTTAGTTTATAGATTTTTTTTTATGGGCGTATAGATTTAAAGTCCTAGAAAACCATGTTGGCTTAAGCTGGCCGCTGTGTTTTGGACGTGCTAGCTGGTTTAAGATGGTCATTAGCTGCTGCAAACTAGCAGACCGACTGCCGTGTTCCACAACACAGCTAACAGCTTAAGCTGGATTTACCAGAAGGTAAAAATGAGAATGAAAGAAATTCAGAAAGAAAATCACTGAAATGTACTTTGAATATTGAGAGGGTCTTAACCCGATTAGCAAACAGAGCAAATGCTTCCCACAGAGTGTTTAAGAGAGTAAGGAAACATGATTAATACTACATGCACGCTTAAATACACACTTACAAGCAAGCACACAAACACACGTTTATAGAGGAAGTGAGCAGGCGGGAGAGAAGAGTGACAGACAGACAGAAGCCCAGAGAGATTGATGACTATATTCAAATGAATACAGAGAACTGACAGGAACCCAATGGAGCGAAACACTAGCACAGGGAGAGTCTGATGTGAGCCAGTCCGGCACAAGCACACTCACACTTAAAACTACATACAGTAGCACACACGTCGATACAACGACAAACGCACACTTTAACACCACACGTGATGTGTGCTCTAATTCCCTAGACAAAACACAACCACAAACAGCCTAAAATGCTTTTAGGATCAATAAACGCAAGAACTGAGGTGCTACAGACACTCCTTCACCTTTTTACACGGGCACAAAACAGGAAGTCAGAATCGGCTGGCAGTACAAATAGAACCATAAAAATCACTAAGTTTCCCATGAGAAGAACATTTATGGGCCGTTTCAAAAGCATCACTGAAGCCAGACAATGCCGAAGATATTTCACCGCCCGTCTTACCTAATTTAGGGAGGGAATATTTGACTTTGAAGTAATCCTGGTAAAACTGCAAGAGTCTCTTGGTGATGTGCAGAGCGTAGTCCCCCGATCCGCTCTGGATGGCGTCAGGTCTGGCGTACAGCCGAATCTACAACAACGCAAAACATAAGAACAGAGAGAGAACAAAAGTCAAAGTGTGTCAGAAGCTGAATGAACTCTTGCACGGCTCTGGGTTTATCCCTAACCTGAATTCCCTCAAGGAGAATGGTTATGGACTTGAAAGATTAAGTTTCCAAGAGTAATCCATGGTGAATATATCTGCCAAATGCCTTCATCTGGCTTGTGAATTTTGCATCTGTCTTTCAAGTGCACTTTTCTCCACCTCTCATCCACTGAGCGAGGCATTAAAATGTATTACTGTCACCTACTCCACAAGTAAAAAATCCTTTACATTTCTTCACAGACTAAAGGAAGATGAGCTTTACTATTCTGTGTTTTTCATTACAGAATTTCTATTAAAAAACTACACTACCCATAATACCCTAAAGAGCAATCCAACAATCACCATAGTCACTTTTGCATGGAAAATTACTAGCATATTGGCTGTTTATTAGTATTTATAAAGCACATATTAATCCTCATTCTGCATTACCATATTGTAAATCCCTTAAACCTACCCCGTAACTTAACTGGTAACACTTTATTTATATTCCAATTCTCACTGTTAACTAGTTGCTTATTAGCGTGCATATTACTAGCATATTGGCTGATTATTAGTACTTATTGGTAATGTTTGTTTTTTTTTTTTTTAATGAAAACAACCGATCGTTTGCTAGACAAGACCCTTCTTCCTCAGCTGTGATCGTTTAACCACATTTGGGATCGTCTGAAGCCGCATTTAAACTGCATTTTAGAAGTTCAAACTCGGGGCACCATATCAGTCTATTATGTGGAGAAAATTCCCAAAACGTTTCCCTCAAAAAACATAATTTCTTTACGGCTAAAGAAAGAAAGACATGAAGATCTTGGATGACACGGGGTGAGTACATTATCTGTAAATCTTTGTCTGGAAGTGGATGCCTCCTTTGATTTATCTTATCAGGCTAACTATTAATACTCAGCAAATTAGAGGTTTATTGAGACAAAAGTCGTAGTTAATAGTTAATTGTGAAAACTGTACCTTAAAATAAAGTGTGACAGATTGTTTTTATGTTTATAATAAACATTTTGTACCATTGTTTCAATTGAGTGCTTTGCAACGCTTCATGGGATGAGTAGTTCACTCACACAAAAGAAGAGACAGCTGGGATAGTTCTCATACCTCTTTTGTTCAAATCAAAGTTTATAATTTTTTGATTCACCTCCGAGCTGGTTGGTTTGATACATGGCTTAATCTTTTATTGAACAACTCATATAATCCTTATCGACTTAGAAAAAAATACTTCAGAACCAAGGCCATTGAAAAAGTATGCAGCCTGTTGTATTGGAGTTATGGCGCTTTTTCAAACCGATTGCACTTTCATAAACCATAATGTTATTGGACTGTAGCTGCTGAAAACCTCCTCCATAAATGTATTATTAAAATATAATAATTTCCATCAGTTGTAAGCCAGCTGTTTAATAAAACAGCGTTTTAGATTTTTGTCTTTGAAACAAATTAGATTTCCATGGAAAGACAAAGCTTTTGTTTTATTCTGAACTATAAGTGCATGTCTGAGAGAGAGAGGAGAGAACAAGTGTGAGAAAGGAAGCGTGTGAGGTGCGACTCTGTGGGAAATGTATTCCCGCAGTAAAAATGATCTTGGACTCTTTTAGCCGAAGGCTGATGCACGGCACGGCTTTCTGAACGGGCATCCATCTAGTCAGAATGAATGTCCTCCTACACTAACAGAGTTACAGTGCAAAGCAAGCAGAAGGAAAGGCTTTGTTTCAGAGCCTGGCAGCAATGCACATTGAATTATGTGTTGTTTACCTCACATGTTGCTGGCGTATCGATCAGCTCTATGTCTGATATAAAGATGAATGGGCGGCACTTAGGGCTGCGGAAATGAGTCGAAACTCAATCAAATCAATGTGATTTTAAACCAACCTGTAATTAGACAAAGCACTCGAGTTGACAATCAAGAGGCGCTTCGTTAGTCAGCCGGTGTGGAGATTGTTCAATCTGACTGCTTCAGTTATTTGTTTGTTTGGTTTTGTTGAAGGCAGCCTGACAGAGACTTAAATGGGGTTAATTAAACTTTAATAGAGACCCTCCATGAGCGGCTGCTCAACATTGATCCGCTAACAAGCTCTTTCTGATGAAAAGATGAAGCTTTAGTCAACACGCTCAGCACTTGACCTGATATTAACAACCTGTTGAGTTATTATTCTGTATACGTATGTCTGCATGGCAGAGATACTTCAGGCGCTTTACAATTAATTTCTTCTTGTTAAAACATCTAGCTAGTCACCAGCTTGTGTTAGACTGGTTTAACAGCTTAACCAGAAGCAAACCAGCTTAAATCAGCCTGCAGAATGGACATTCATGTCGGTATAATAGGTATTTTAATTTTGAAGCCCGCATAGACATTTCAAAGCATTTGTATTCTAGAGCTAAACCCATGATTTTGTCCATTAAATGCACTAAACATACTTTTTGATCAGGCTGAGTAATTTCATGAATATGTAATGAGCAAATTTAGTATAGTGGTGTTGAATTTTGATTAGATATTACAAGAACATTTGTCATTTTAATGATAAGACAAATAAAAACTGACTAATGGTAAAACCGGTGAATTTAATAAAGGCTTCTACAGTGTTATGAATGAAATATGCTGCTTTAAATGAATCAAATAACCACTTCTTCTTATTTTTTCACTATGACGAATACAAGACAGATGCTGTGTAAAAGGATATCTGGTCAGAAAAGGAAAAAGTCTGTTAGTAGGCATGCTTGTTTCTGTAAGGTTTACCTTAGAGTTTGATATATATCAGCAAATCAGCATATTAGAATGATTTCTGAAGGATCATGTGACACTTAAGACTGGAGTAATGGCTACTCAGAAGCTTTGCGTCACAGGGATATACTACATTGTAAAATATTAAAATAGAAAACAGTTAGTGATAGTAGTTCATGAGTCCCTTGTTGGTCCCGAACAGTTAAACTGCCTGCTGTTCTTCAGAAAAAATCTTCAGGTCCCAGAAATTCTTTGTTTTTTCTGCATTTTTATGTATTTGAACCCTTCCCAACAACAATGACTGAATATGATTTTGAGAGATCCATCTTTTCACACTAAGGACATCACTAATAAAGTTATGGATCATTCAGGTAACAACACATTATTAAGAATCAAGTGTATGTAAACTTTTGAACGCAGTTATTTTTATACTTTTATTTATTGTAATTAAATTTTAACTTTTACGTAAAGTATCTTTTCAGGTCAGTACTAAATAAAGAATTACATGCATTTTGTATGATCCCTCTTGTTTGGTAAAATAATTAACATTTAACATTTAACAGATTCTGCAAGGTGTATGTAAACTTTTGACCTCAACTTGTATTTTACATTGATATTACTGTTGTTACTATATTTTCATCAAAAAAACGATGAGCATAACGAGGAGCACAACAGCAGTTCTACTGCAGTTCAGATTCTATCTTAGGCATCATTACTCCTGTAAACATGCAGATAAGTTTGTTAGCCCTAATAAATATATTACATAATGCCCAACCAACTGCTTCAGGGTCTGACATGATTTTCACACGCCTATGCGTGGTAGATCAGTGTTTCCCCATAAACCCAGAGTAATAACTCCACTCTCCTCTCCAACGTTCCTCTCCCACGATCTTTCCTCTGGCTCGGCACAGCCGAATCTTTATGATGAATGGTGCAAGGGGGCTGCCCTGCCGCTTTAATGTGATTGATGGGGGATGCTAGCGTGCAGCTAACCGCTACAAGCCGCAGTGTGGGTATAAGTGCCCCAGATAGAAGCACACACTATAGTCAGCAGTGATATAAAGGAGAGCGCGGTCATGCTGAAGGAGATCAGATTAATTACACTAATATGAGGAGGAGGCCGGCCAAGGGCACACAGTAGGAACCACTGAGGAAGCCGTCAGGAAGTGTCTAATATGACAACGGGGCTTTGACTGAACGTGATATCAGTAACACGGCGCATAAACCGTGTCTCTCTGTTGGCAGACAGATGATGCCACTTAGACTGTGAGGATTCAGTGCCAAAAAAAAAAGCATTTAAGTGCATGTGATGAAAATGATACAGCGGACTTTATCTTAATGGCTAAATTTCACATAAAACATGTTCATACGTGAAATATAATATATGTAATGAACACAATCCTGGACATGAGCATAAGTGGATGCCTGTTGCACACGACTACTATCCTTTTAAAAGCAATTATATGATTTTGTAGACACTGGACTACTGTTAGTGGACATAAGCGTTTTCCATTTACAGTATTTCCACTTTGTAACCATTATACTGACAATATAAACTTAAAGTAAGCTTTATACAGGTCCAAAGTTTACATACACCTTGCAATATCTGCAAAATGTTAATTGTTTTACCAAAATAAGAGGGATCATACAAAATGCATGTTATTTTTATTTAGTACTGACCTGGATAAGTTATTTCACATAAAGAATGTTTACTTATAGTCCAAAAGAGAAAATATTAGTTGCATTTATAAAAATGACACCAGTTCAAAAGTTCACATGCACTTGATTTTTAATACTTTGTTGTTACCTGAATGATCCACAGCTGTGTGTTTTATGTTTAGTGATAGTTGTTCATGAGTCCCTTGTTTGTCCTGAACTGCCCGCTGTTCTTCAGAAAAATCCTTTAGGTCCCACAGTTTTTTGTTTTTTGTTTTTTTGGCATATTTGTAAATTTGAACCCTTTCCAACAATGACTATATGATTTTGAGATCCATGTTTTCACACTGAGGACAACTGAGGGACTCATATGCAACTATTACAGAAGGTTCAAACGCTCACTGATGCTTCAGAAGGAAACATGACGCATTAAAAGAGCCGGGGGTGAAAACTTTTGAAATTTAAAGATTAGGGTAAATTCAATTTATTTTGTCTTCTGAGAAACACTGTCTTCTGTAGCTTTTGAAGGGCAGTACTAAATGACAAAAATATGACATTTAGATAAAATAAGAAAAATGTACACATCTTCATTCAGGTCAAAAGTTTTCACCCCCTGCCTTCCTAATGCATTCGTTCTTTCCTTCTGTAATAGTTGCATATGAGTCCCTCGGTTGTCTAAAAGATGGATCTCAAATCATACAGTCATTGTTGGAAGGCGTTCAAACAAACCCACTGAGCACAAGATAAAAGCTCTGTTTCAAAACTTGCAGACTTCTAAGGTAGCATATTTAAACGTGATGGAAACTACAGTATATAAAAATCAGCGTTCTACACATGAGAGTCATCTCACAACTGATATCAATAGACTTTGATGCTAGCATGTTGCTAAGCTATTCAATACACTAACATTAAAATTCATAGCTCACGCACATATTGGGTATCAATTTTAATAAGGTTAAGCTCCTTTATCAATACTTTTCAGTATTTAAGGAAATATACAGTATGTACTCATACACTACCAGAAGTGTGGGGTCAGTAAGATTTTGTAATGTTTTGCTTATTGACCCCAAACTTTGGATAGTGTATATTTTGTAAGTATATATTGATTTATCTCTGCTTATTTGCCGTTTTGGATTGATTTATAACTGAACTCTGTGCAATGCACCCTGGGATTGTCTTCACTCTGAAACATACATAAAAGACTGCCTTAGAATTTGGCAAATGAGGCATCTTGCAGGCAGAATACCTCCTGGTATACCATCTGTGATGCCTTAAAAAGCTTCTCACTAGGTTTTAGAAAATAGTTCTGGAATAATAAAATCTTTGTTTACTGTTGAGTTTTGGGGACTCACCACAACTCCATTGTCTGTAACTGCTTCTCTGTAGGTGAAGTTGCACACGGCCCAGGCCAGGTAGTACGTGGACATGCGGGGCGTCCTGGAGAAATGGTTGGTCACCCATCCATCCTTGTCAGACGTTGAGGCCTCCACTGGCATGTTGGACAGCGACTGATACGAGCTCTCATGTTTCAGACTCACTCTGAATGTGGCTTTATAGATGGGCTCGTCGAAACACGGAAAGGCCTTTCTAGCATGAGTCGGTGAGAACTGCGTCACCGCGAGAAACCTGCAGAATAACACCAGGAATAAGAACATGAGAGAGAGGTAAGATGAAAGAAATCTCTGGAACTATATACGCTGTTTAAGTAGCCCGCCTGTCATTTCACCTGAACTTCATTAAATTGGTTGTCACATGACTTTCCTGAATTCAATTCAGCCATCCCTGAACTCGTCGCTGTGCATTTTTATCACACTAATGAGCTTCCTGGTGTGAAGATGGACAAAACCGATCCGGCTTTTTGAAACCACGGCAACTAAATCATTTCAAATGACAACATTGTAAATCAGACCAGAATTACAAGGCAGAAATAATGATATATCTGTCACAGCTGTAAACATTTAACCCATCTGTGACAGTACAAAACAACAAATTGACAGCGTGAACTAATTTAGATGACAAGAAATAATAAAAAGCTGTCAAAATCATCTTACATGAAATTGGATTGGTGAATTGTAAGTGAATCATTATTAATCTACATTTAGACACATTTACCACATTAGAGTCTAAATATCATTGTGAGTTCAAACTATAAACAACCATGGGGATTTTCTATTATAGAGGCAGGAAAAGCGTGAGCTGCATACCAAAAAGCTGCATTAATGGATATTAAAGCCCAACTCAAACCTCACAATGGCTTTGGCCACCCACAGCATGACCAGCAGACGGAGGAGGAGAGTTTTCTGCTCCTGCATTTCTGTCACAACTTTTTACTCTCATTAGCAGCCATTCATGCAGTAACAATCCATAATGAGTCTATAATGTCCCATCTGTTTACCTCCTCTTCATTCCACTATTTATAGATTTTAGTACCATTTAAACATCTTAACACTATTTAAAGATCACAGTTGAGACGCAGACAGGAGGTGATGAGAAATCAGACGAATAACAGACAGACACGCAGGAGGAGATTTTACAAGGACGTCAGAGTGAAAATCCCTGCAGCGATACACATGGAGGTGTTTGAGTTTGTTGTCTAATGTGACACGGCTGTACCTGAAAATGTGTGAAGGATGAAAGAAAAACTGTTAAATCTCCAAAAAGACCAGACGATCTGATGTCAGTTTGAAGTGAACTAACAACACGGTTCATGCCCACGTCTAACTACATAAACACGGGTATTTTCTCAATCCGGCGAGATCCCCGCCATTCAGCGTTCGCAAATATACGAGCAGCCAGCAGGCGCTGATTAAACTAAACTCAATGATCTTCACAACCTGTGGAGCTCAGAGCTGTTGCAGGACGCAGTTTGAACATCAGCATGCTGAATTTATCTCAAAGGTGCTCTTCAGTGTATTTTACAATGTCAACACCTCACTTTGTGCTGAATCAAAAATGGGTTTGATAAAGAATCGTTACACTGAGCCCTGGACATGCTGTTTACAGCTGAAAGGAGGAAGAAGTCCAGCAGTTATTGCCAAGACAGAAAGACAACTGGAGGATGGACAAAGGGTTTATGAAGTGTGTCCATGAAAGCAATCCCTTCAGGGTAAAACAAGGTTTAAACGTGTCTCAAATGCAGGAAAACCTGGGGCAAAGATTCAAACATGAGCCATTTTTCCCTCAGAGGACAAAGAGTCAGAAGCCAGAAAATAAGAAATAGATGTTCAGTGCTGTCTAGCTGAAATTACTGAAAAGGTTGTAAGCAGCTGAAAAACACTACATATGAGCTTTTAATAATCAAAGGCTTGTCTTAAAGAGCTGAATAATATGACATTGGGTGATCTGACTGTTTTTAAATATTAAACTTAAAACTCTAATCTCACATTTATATATTTATGCATTATGGTAATAACTGCATAAATAGTTAATGCTGTATAAGAGGGTTATTTTGATGTAAATCAAACTTTCTGTGAATTTATGAATGTTTAGCACTGTGCTGGAAAACTTCCCACGGTCACGTGCGAGTCTCACTGTCTGACAGTAAATGAATCATTAAGCGTTGCATCAGACACAGCTGTGATTTCAGTACCCAGAGGTTTGACTAGTGTTCATTCAGATCTGTGTGACCTTTGACCTCCCTAAACACTGAGAAACAGTTACTGTCTAAAACGGAGACGTAAAAATTACATGCAGACAGTAATGATAAACTGAGGAATACAGGTGAACTGCCTAACATGGATTTAAAGCTGTTAATATTATGAATGAAGAAGTTTATATCTTGTTTATTTTAACACATGCTGCAATATTTGGTAAGAGCAACAGCAACATTTTTAGTTCACCTCCAACTTGTACTTCACACTTTACTGACATCTGCACATCACATATTACCGTGACAATACAACATTAAGAAGCATTTGTGAGAATGCCAACAAATTAAAAACATCCTTACAAAACTTACTGCAGCAACCAGACTTATTAAGACCAGAAATGCCAGTGGTTGCTACTGCTATTGTCTCAATTTAAATAAAAAGATCCCATATTTATTCATTATGGTTTTGAATTTGTGAACATTACTACTGAAACTATTAGATTTTGGTGTGAACCATCATAAATACTAGTTAAGAGAATAAATTAAAACAATTACAAAATAAGCGTGTTGGTGTTATATACTACGGTCGCTGTGATTTTGCCAAGTAAGACGTGATCCTGGATCAACATTACTGTCCAAAAATATAGACTTCCCTACCCCTAAACTTAACCTTACCCATAATTTATTCCTAAAATCAAAGGGAAATTATAGCTAATTAGCAAGGGTGTAAAAGTACCTAATCCTGATCGTAAGACTAAAACTGACATTTCCTGAAAAGTTATCCCTTAATTCTGATTAGTGGATTGGAATGTTGTTCCAGGATCAACAAGGATGTTGATCCAGGAATATGCTGTACTTGGTGAAATCACGTTCACCGTTATACTACAATGCCAGTAAACAACATATCAATGTCAGGCTGTATCAACATAACATGATTTGCATACAATAATATCACTGACAAATGAATCTCAAAAATGAATGTTCACTGTGCTTACCCTCATTCTCTCCTCAAGAATGACCATTAAACCCATAGTTTTTAGTATAATACCACAGTACACTTACTAAAGTAAAACTGTGGTAACTTGGTGACAGTAGGATTCTTACAACTTCTACACTGATTGGCTTAGACCCCATATTCATGTATTTTACATGTGTTTTAGTTTGGTTACCATGATAAATTTCTGTGAGAGCAATTAATTAGCCAAAAAAGTGCTTAATTGCGCATTTGAACATTAGGCAGCATCAACAGTTCCCATGGTAACAGCAGAACATTATAACATATGAGAGAGTTTGATTCGGACACTGAAGCGCGTTTACCTTCTTTCTCCATTCAGCACGTACGAGCTGCGGAAGAAGCCCAGGAGTTCGTGCTCAATGTGTGCGTGAAAAGTGATGTTGATCTTGTATGTTCTGAGCGGCTTCATCTCTCTGTGCAGCGCGATCACATACACCTGTTTGGGCTGGTAGTGGAAACGGCGCTGGATCCTCATGGCGCCCGCTTTCTTACTGTCCGAATACACCAGCACTTTCTCCACCTCCAGCCGGTCCGTGTGCAGCACGATCAACTTTGTAGAGTGGACGCATTCGAACTCAATGTTCACCTCGCCGGAGAAGGTGAAGTTCTCCATGTACACGGACAGTCGGAGGTCGTAGTGGCGCGGGCGCAGGGTGGCCGGTAAGCGCAGATGTCGCCAGGGCTGCTGGCCGTCCTCTGAGTCTCTTTGACTGATGTTCCCGTCCCGGGACTGTTTCCACTTACTGTTGCTGGTGCTGTTCGCGGCTAAAGCCCCGCTGCTCTCCGCGGCGCATCTCTCGAAGCTGACGCTGAGCGTGATGGCGATGGCCGTGACGATAATGAGGGTGAGGATGGAGATGGCGAAGCCCAGAACAAGTCTCTTATGCACCGTGATGTGCTGCTCGGTCGTCCGGGGCCGGACCACCACGCTGTCGGCCCACTGATCGGACAGAGCCCTTCCGTTCCTCATGCTCGCGTCCTCGATTCCCATTATATGACGGATCTGATGTGTTTTATATTCATGATCAGCCTCCGTTCATGCTGTGCAGCTTCAAACTGCAGAGGATGAACCGGCGGATTGATTTAAGGGCGAAAAATTCGACGAAGGTCCCGCGAAACGCGCAAAGCTTCGAATAGAATGAAAGAACTGATGATCGATGACCTCGAGACTAGATTCGCATGAATCAGAAGTTCGTTCGGTCAGATGCTGGAGCTCATAGAGTCCTACCGCACATCCATTTCTGCTCTGACATCAGTCTGATGTGGACGAAGGTCCAGCACCTGCTTCTTGATCAATCGCGAGAGTGTTGTGAATCTCCCTTAGCCCTGTTCATTTCTGCTTCCATCCTCATCCCTGTTTCTCTCTCTCTGCTGCGTCCTCTCTCTCTCTCTCTCTCTCTCTCTCTCAGCCAGTGGGCTGTGCTCTCTCTCTCTCTCTCTCTCTCTCTCTCTCAGAAAATCAGTCAAGTAATTCCGTCTAACTCATATGTTCAGTTAAATCACATTTAATTAAACAGTGAAATATTCAGACAGGCTGATGTGACTCTTCTCTTTAACACACATCGAAACTGCTGAGTTGCATGAATATTCAATAGAATAATGGAACTTAACCTCTAATTAAATGGAAAAATGATACATGCATTTGAGACATGTTCATGTCAAAATCTTACAGCAGCGCTGTGGCAGTATTTTAAACAACGATTATTAAACATCACACAAATACATTAGTGCATGTCTGTTGTGTACTTTGACAACAACAGCGTGAAAAGGTGGAGGTGTAATGATTAATTCAATATTGAGGTCGTGTGGAGCAGTAAAATAAGTAAGTAAGTACACTTTGAGTGTGTAATTACTAAAACGAAGCAGTTTAGTTTTGTGCAATAGTGTGTATTTCGGTCTCTGTGTGGCTGGTCAGGGTTTCAATCTTTTAAACCCTAATAATTAAGCATACTCATAATGTGAGCTGCAACTGTATAAAAAAAGAAAGTGGGCTGCTGTCCATGGTGCTGAATCAAACGGGACCATCAAATCGGTTTCCCGAAGGGTGTAATTCTGCATCATTAGTGCAGTAAATGGAATTAATAATGATTGTTTTCCAACAAGCTTTCCAAAAGTCTCCCACAAACTCTGTGCCTCAAATAACTAGATCCACTGGAACTAAAAAACAGCATTTTATTGGTGTTTTCCGCCTGTTCATAAGGCCTCCATCCTCAAAAGCTTTCATGGGTGACCGTAACCCCACCTTCACATCTACCCTCCTTATTTTCTCAGCACATCTGTCATTGTTTCATAAAGAAAGACCAGAGGCGGCTCTTTGAATGAAGTGACGGCTCCAAACACCAAATAACACTCCCAATTTGCAGCCGTCGGCATGGCTGGTTAAACAGCACAGCGAGACGAGAGCCGTGAGCGTGTGAAGAGACCCTTGAAGGAGCCAGGAGAGAGAAGGCGAGGTGGAAAGATGATGGGGATAAAGTGAAAAGGAGAAAGGGGGCTTCTAGTTCAACCGATTTTATTCACATTTGAAATTCTCTAAACTAGAACAGGCAGGAAATGCATTTAGATTTCCATCGGATCAAGATCCTTTTCGCTCCCTTTTACCTCTAAGGAATTTAAAACCTATTCTTATGAAATAATGGGGCTGAGATGGAACGTCCTTGAATGATTGCGAGATCTTAGGATCAAATGAAAATGGAGGTGCATTTAAAGAGAAAAATAAGCAATTTCCTTTTGGCATCTGAACACAAACGCCTGTGTCATGGTGTGCAAATGTGCGTAACCCAAGTGCCTCTTGTTGAATGAAAACATATAACACAAGATCAGCCTGGAGGGACTGTGAGGGGGGCTAATTGAATAAAAAATATCAGTAAAATGTCCTTGAGGGCAGCTGCGACTGCCGGCACATAGAGGGTCATTTTTTTGGCTGAGAGGAGAAAGATGAAGAGAAACACTCACGCTGAAAGAAAAAAAGAGAGAGATGGAGGGAAAAAACGAGATTTGCCAAGTTTATAATATGGTCAGCTATAAGCAGAGCAGAGACACATCGCCCCCTGCAGTTCACAAGCAAAATTAGCATTTGCCAATCAAAACCAATGAAAGAGGAAAACCCGACTTACTCGGACCTGATATTACTAATAATCATGACGAAGGTATAAAACATTCTTTATCGTTCTCTCAAATGAATATCACTGCAGAAGCGAAGTGAAATATTGTGTTCTAGGACAAGTATATCACTTCCACAGAAGAAACAGTCCGTGCAGAATTTATCATTTCAACTTGTAACTTGTACCAACTGACCGCATGCAGAAATACCTTAAATATCAGCGACTACAGCATTAAAATGTAGTTAAGTATTTATCTTGTAATATTCCCTGGTTAATAATTTAGAGTCCGAGGAAGTGAACAGCTCTGAATAGAACATCTAATCTGCCCTTCAAGAGTCAGAAATATCGTAATTACAGTTCCAAGCACATTAACGACCACGAAATGCCATGTTTCTAAGTGTTTTCTAGGTTCTGAAAATTCTGGATTCTCAAAATTCTATATTTTCAACCCTGCTCTTGGAGAGTTCGGCTGCATCCGAATATGTAGGCAGCTGACTTGTTGCCTTGTTGCTTATCCGGCAATGACTTCGCAGGCAGCATTTGCGCACAAAGGCACCCTTACGAAACTGATTTCGCACCTGCACTGAGGCAGCGTAATGGTTTAAAGATTTACAACAAAATAGAACGAGCTTTGGTGATAATTAAGTGAATATTTAATTACTATACTACTGATTTCTCACTGGAAATAACATCAAAAGTGCAAAAAGTTGGCCAGAAACATACATTTTCATACACTGACCACCAAACGCAACTTTCAGACGCCATCTTTATATTTTTTGCTCAACCCTCACGGAATGGAACTCACAAGGTTTGTGGAATATCAAAAAGCAGCGAAGGATACATCCATTTTGCCTTCAAAAAATCGACCAGATTAAGGTATTTCAGGTAGGAAGTGAAACCAGCATTGAATTCGAACGTGGTTCGATGCCTTCCTACCTTGAAATTTGTCCTCCAGTTTTTTGGATGCAGCCTTCAGTTTCAACCCTGCTCCAACACACCTGCCTGTAATTATCAAGGACACTTGGACACCTTGATTAGCTGCTTCAGGTGTGTTTGATTAGGGACAGAACTGAAATCTGCAGGATGGTAGCTTTCCAGTAGCAGAGATGGAGACCTGTGACACACATTGTACGTATTGGAAGGGACATGATGGGTTGAAAAAAAAACAGAATATCTGATCTATATATGTATAATCTATGTATAGAGATCAGTAAGCTATAGCAACTTTACAGTGAGTTATAATGAATAATTTTGCTAGCTATTTTAATTTTACATGTTGTATTTCAACTATTTTAAAGGTGTGATCTATGGAACAGCTGACGGAAAACAAGTGTGAAGTTAATTATTTTACTTTCAAAGCTGTTTAATGTAACACAAATAGTTAGTTTTGATACCATGTATAAATAAGTGATAAAAATGATTTATCTGCAACATTATGAATGCAGATCTGGGTTTACTCTTGACAATATAAGTGTTTTATTTTATTTAGATTGCTTACATGTTATGTATCTGACCTGAATGTGTAACATCATCACAATGAATGCCCAACTCTAAGATGCACCTGAAGGCAGCATAATTACAGTAATTATGTCATGAACACACATTTAGATCCATAAGCCACCTATTGATCCAACTGAGCTACTTCTGTCAGTTTTAAATGCTGCGATCCACAGTCAAATCACATAAAAGCTCCTGTCAGTTAATTAAAAACTAAATGGGTGAACTTGCATCTTGATTGGAAATGTCAAATCAACTGTGATAAAACCTGTCAGTGATAAGGATTTTGGCATGTTATTTCTACTGTAATCACTTGCTGCATATGAAAACTAAAAAGCACTGCCTCCGTAGGCAGAATATAGAGGTAGGAATGCAACAAGACACGTCCGAATCCAATGGTTGTGTCACGTCCTGTCAACTGAGATATCTTCATCTGAATGTTTTTTCTGATGGCAGCATAGATTTATTTTTCACTGCCTATGATATTCCACTATCCTGTGCGTGCAGGTCCATGACAGTTGAGCTGAAGGACAAAAATAGCACCTAAAAATTGTGCTTGGCACCCAGTTTGTGTATAAATGTAGGTTTTTGCACATTTTTTTCCCCAAATTTTGATTTCTAGCATCTAGTTCTAGATGTTCAATTTGGTCGGATTAACTTCTGAACCAACTTTTCTGAAACATTTTTGAGTTCCCCAAAGAACTTCTCAATGAACAGTCATTAAAATAACTTTTTTTAAACTAAAGAACCTTTTTCTACTATAAAGAACGTTTTGTGCAATGGAAAGGTTCCATGAAAGTGAAATGCTGACTGTAACTCTTCCAATTTGCATTCATAAACTCAAGAACCTTCAAGAAACCAAGATCTTCTTAGCAGACACATGAGAATCATGTTCTCCCAATGAAACTGGAGTGGAGAATTGGCCAGGAGTTGCATTTCATTCTACATCACATTCACTGTCTTTAGAAAGATTTTCTATCCTGCAAGGTCCTACACTACCTTACAAACTTAGGAGAAGGCCATCAAGATGGTCTTCGGCATGTTGAAACATGACCATTTAGTTTAAGTGTATCCCTGGTGTACTGTAGATTAATAGTATGCGCTCATCTTCTCAACCCACCTCCATCTTTTCTGCTTCTCATTCGTCACAGTACATCTGTCATTGTTTTCAGACCAGCAGCGGCTCTTTGAATGAAATGACGGCTCCAAATACCAAATAACATTCTCAATTTGCAGCCGTCGGCATGGCTGGTTAAACAGCACAGCGAGAGGAGAGCCGTGAGCGTGTGAAGAGACCCTTGATAGAGCCGAGAGAGAGAAGGCGAGGTGGAAAGATGACGGGGATAAAGTGAAAAGGAGAAAGGGGGCTTCTAGTTCAACCGATTTTATTCACATTTGAAATTCTCTAAACTAGAACAGGCAGGAAATGCATTTAGATTTCCATCCGATCAAGATCCTT